>NW_006284340.1:2197687-2215930 GCF_000327345.1 Myotis davidii
CGAGTTGGGCCCCGGCAGAGGTGGTGACCGGCGGCGGCAGTTGGCTTTTCGTTTTTGCCCTGGCGATCCGATGGGCGGCAGGTATGGGACCGAGACAACGTCCTGCGAGTGCGAAGAGGCACCCCGCCCGGTAGCACGGGACTGGCGAGACCGGTGCCTCTTCTGGAGACTCGCGGAAGCCGCCTCTAAAACTGAGGATCGGTGCAGTTCGCCCTGACCCTAGGATCAACACAGAAACGCTAGTCAGAAGCGTTTGTCATGGGACGCTTCCTTGTCAACTACACGGGACTGTGGGTGTCCTTCAGCACGTGCGCACTAGATGAGACAGTAAGATACGTGAAATGATGGGCAATTATGTAATTAAAAGGGGGACTTTCGTAACCAAAGAAAAAACGATGCAGAGAGAGGTGTAGGACATAGATTAGCTAGGACAGTTCATTGCTTAGGTTTTACGAAAGTAAGGGTGTTAGGCGAATTTAGAGTAAAGTAGGTGAAAAGGGAATGATGAGCCCTGACCGGTTTGGCTCAGTGGATGGAGCGTCGGCCTGCGGACTCAAGGGTCCCAGGTTCGAATCCGGTCAAGGGCATGTACCTTGGTTGTGGGCGCGTCCCGGGTTGGGGGTGTGCAGGAGGCAGCTGATCGATGTTTCTCTCTCATCGATATTTCTGACTCTCTGTCCCCTCTCCCTTCCTCTCTGTAAAAAATCAAAGTATTAAAAAAAAGAAAAGGGAATTAAGAGAGCAGCAGGGACTGAAGGGGCCACAGTCCCAGCCTGCAAACCAGCACAGGCTAGCCTAGCCTAGCCTGCCTGCCTAAATCACCTGGACACGATTCCAAACAGATAGGGCCAGGCTGCCCTGAACAGATAGATGGGTCAGGTTTATCTGAACGGACTACCCTCTGTGGCCCTTTTATAAGCAGGCAGCACTTCACCCCAAAACAGAAGCTGCATCAGCATTCAGTCCAATTCAGTACTGGCAGTCACTGGGAACCAACCCAGTTTGCCTCTTGTACAACTGTGATTGCTGCTTCTGCCAACTGGATGATGATAGATCCCAATGGTTTGTGTACTTTACCTCTCCCCTCCCATTAGCTAAGGAGCAGTAGGAACACAGGGACTCATTCCCGTCAACACCGTGAAGACTTGTGTGTTCCTCTCATTTACTCATTCGAAAAGTACTGTTATTGGTGCTAGGGGCACAGCAGTGAATAAAACAGAAGCTCTGGCACTTAGAAGCTTATGTTTCTAGTGCAGAAAACATTGAAACAAGTAAATGAGATGATTGCAGGTGGTAGTAAGTATTGGGAAGAAAGCAAAACAGTATGGTCATGGAAGGACTTTTTGAGGAGGTGATCGGAGCTAAGAATTAAATGAGGAGAAGGCACCGACTATGCCAACTATGGGAAGACGAACATTCGGGACAGAGGACTATGGATGTGAATTTAAGGTGCTGATGCTAAACAAGTTTGGCTTGTTTGAGGAACAGAAGGCCCAGAGGCCTGAAGCTCCATGTGGAAGGAGTTTAAGGTTGGACAGTTAAGCAAGAGCTTAATTGTGTTGGATTTTTTATTTCAGTTAAGTTTTGTCTTGTTTGTTTTTTTTTAAAAAAAAATCAACTTATTTTGTAGAGAATGACTTGGAGGAGAACAGACATGGAACAGGGAGAAGCCAGAGAATGATAGGAAGCTATTGGACAAGTTATGAGATAGGTGATGGTGACCTGGATTAGTGTGATTGCTATGGAAATAGAAGTAGAAGAATTTCAGGATATTTCTTGAGGTGCAGGTGTGAAGAAAGGTAGTAAACAAAGTAACTCCCAGGTATTAAGTGAATGGGAGAAATGCAATGCCATTTACTTCAAGGAGGAAGACCACTTAATATGATTGGAGGGACCTTGAAAGCCTCTGCCCTTACTAAGCCTCTCCCGCCACTGGCCTGAAAATCCTTGGGATCAAGGCTAGGTTAAATTTGAATGTTGCTTCATCAAATTCCAAAAAGAAAAAAAAAACAACAACACATGTAGCCCTAGCCAGATTGGCTCAGTGGATAGAAGGGCCTGCGGACTGAAAGGTCCTGTGTTCGATTCTGGTCGAGGGCACATGCCTAGGTTGCAGGCTTGATCCCCAGTAGGGGGCGGGCAGGAGGCAGCCGATCAATGATTCTCTCTCATTGATGTTTCTATCTCTCCCTCTCCCTCTCCCTTCCTCTCTGAAATAAATTTAAAAAATCTTTAAAAAAAACCAAAAACACATGTAATAGTTGCTAGGGATATAAACATGAATAAGAACAACTGTCTATTGGGGAGATAAGTAATAACTAAACCATTTCAAGACAATAAGATGTGTTATGATAAAAAGAGGTAGGTTGTGCACCAAAGGGCCCCTGGTTCAATTCCTGGTAAGGGCACATACCCAGATTGCAGCTGGGTCTCCAGTAGGGGGTGTGCAGGAGGCAGTTGATTGATGTTTCTCTCTCATATTGATGTTCCTTTGTCTCTCTCTCTCTTCCTTCCTCTCTTTCTAAAACCAATTAAAAAGGAAAGGGAAGGGAAGGAAAGGAAAGGGATGATAAAATTGCCTAACAGGGTCATTGTAAGGATTAAATGAGTTAATGCCTACAAAGCTCCAAGTACAGGCCCTGGCATATAAAAGTGCTGCATAAATACATTGAAGTTCATCATTGTTGTTGATGTTATTATCTTCTGGATACAGTGGAAGCAGGAGGAATGACTATCACTCTATGAGGGGAAATGTTGCAATGGAGGAAGGCTCCGCTTTCTGAACCAGTAGGAGGAGGGACTTTAGTGGGCAGGCAAGGAAGGAGGGATGGTCTAAGCCAGTGGTTCTCAACCTTCCTAATGCCGCGACCCTTTAATACAGTTTCTCATGTTGTGCTGACCCCCAATTTCATTGTTACAAATTGAACATAATTAAAGCATAGTGATTAATCACAAAAACAATATGTAATTATCTATGTGTTTTTCGATGGTCTTAGGCGACCCCTGTGAAAGGGTCGTTCGACCCCCAAAGGGGTCTCGACCCACAGGTTGAGAACCGCTGGTTTACAATTAAAAAAAACTTTCACATTTTTTTCCTGATTATGTCAATAATGCATACTTCTCGCAGAAAATAAAATCAAATACAGAAAAGTACAAAGATAAAAGCCATCTAATGTCTTACCATCCAGAGATGCAGCTAAATGTTGATGTGGGGAAGGAAAAGAAAAATGGCCTGAGCCTGGGGACTGAGCCCTTTTGCAGGACGGTGCTGGGTTCTACAGGGAGCCAGAAAGGGAAACCGAACAGGAACTAAACCAGGTTTTAAAATACAAACGTCTCAGTTCTTCAAAGGGTCACATCTCCATTAATGATACCAAACAAGCAGTAAGTATCCCATCCCAAGTCTGGGTAATTTCTCCATTGGCACTCAGGCTTAGTGAAAACATAGACTCACGTAGAGTTAAGGTTTGGGGATTAAGACAGGGACAATGAAGCAAGAGTGTAAATCAGGGCAACCTTAATTGGTATGTCCCTGAAAATTCGTGGAGAGATGGAATCTTGTCTTGTTTATGTATTCTGAAAGCACCCAGCACAATATGTACAAGCCACCTGGTAAATGTATTGAATGAATTATGAAGCCAACTGAAGGCATAGGTACCTAGATCAATAATGGTGAACCTTTTGAGCTTGGCGTGTCAGATTTTGAAAAACCCTAACTTAACTCTGGTGCCGTGTCACATATAGAAATTTTTTGATATTTGCAACCATAGTAAAACAAAGACTTACATTTTTGATATTTATTTTATATATTTAAATGCCATTTAACAGAGAAAAATCAACCAAAAAAATGAGTTCATGGGTCACCTCTGACACGCGTGTCATAGGTTCACCATCACTGACCTAGATCATGGGTAGATCCCAAACAAAATAGAAAGCAGGCATCATTCCTTCTCTTAATGATTCAGCTATTGCACGTGCTATGTCATCACTTGTTTTTCTACAAATAGAATTCTTTACAAACAAGGCAGAGAGCCATCTATCCCAGTTAAGAAGGCGGCCCGCGTCACTCCATAGATTCTCTCTAGTTCTAAAGCAAAGTACCTTATAGGCACTGCAACAGATACAATGACAGTTCCAGGGATATAGACACACATGAGGAAATACCCTCAAGAGTTCCTGAATCACCACAAATTTTTTTTAATCTCACTGAAATGAAGTTGTTGAAAATCTAAAGAAGATTCTGATTAATTGACTAGTTAAGATATTAAGTCCTAGAGAAACAACTAAGAAAGTAACTGAAAATATATATAGTGAAAAAATCATTAAAGAAATTTAAATGTTACAATAGAAAATATTCAATTGATGAAAAAAAGCAGTAGGGCAGAAAGAAAACAAGAAAGGCACGAGACATAAGACAAATTTTTAAAGGGAAGACATAAATCCAACGATATCAATAATAATATTACGTATGAAAGAATTGAACAGTCCAATTAAAAGGTAGAGAACGTCAGACTACATTAATAAACAAGATCCAGCTATGTGCTGTCTACAGAAGACAGTTTAAGATTCAAAGATACACATAGGTTGATATTAAAAGAAAGAAAAAAGATATATTATGCAAGAAACAACCATAAGAAAGCTGGAGTGGCTATATTAATATCAGACAAATAGACTTTAAGGCAAAATGTTTAAATGGTGCAAAGACTTTTTAAAGCAGTTTGGCAGTTAAACATAGTAACCAAATGACCTGGCAATTCTACTCCTCTGAATATACCCAAGAGAAATGAAAAAATATATGTCTATACAAAGACTTGTACAAGAATATTCACAGCAGTATTATTCATAATAGTCAAGAAGTGGAAACAACCTAAATGACCATCAACTAATGAATGGATAAAGAAAGTGAATATCCATACAATGAAATATTATTCCGCCATAAAAAGAAATGAAGTACTGATATATGCTACAACATCAATAAAACTTGAAAACATTCTGCTAAAGTGTAAAATTGTTGTCACTAAAGACCACATATTATGCAATTCCATTCATGCGATATGTCCAGAATAGGTAAATCCATAAACAGAGAGTGGATTGGTGATTGCCTAGAACTGGCCTAGTTGGAGGGAAATTGGGAGTGACTGCTAATAAATACAGTTTTCTTTTGGTGGGTGTGTATTAGAAATGTCCAGTGCCTTAATCAGATTACATAAGTGCACAAATGTAAAAGTTCTTCAAACTACATATTTAAGATTTGTGTACTTTACTATATGTAATATCTCAGACAAAAATAATCTTTATATGTTAGCTCTATTGAAATAATTTGATATTCATTAAAAAAGTTGATATTCATTAATTATATTTTAATTTTTTACTTAATTTTAATATATAAGGATATTTTAGACCCTGGCTGGGTAGCTCAGTTGGTAGAGCATAGTCCCAATATGCCAAGGTTGCACAGGGCACATTCAAGAATCAACCAATGGCCGAAACCGGTTTGGCTCAGTGGATAGAGCGTCGGTCTGCGGACTGAAAGGTCCCAGGTTCGATTCCGGTTAAGGGCATGTACCTGGGTTGCAGGCACATCCCCCGTGGGAGATGTGCAGGAGGCAGCTGGTCAATGTTTCTCTCTCTAACTCTCTATCTCTCTCCCTTCCTCTCTGTAAAAAATCAATAAAATATATTTTAAAAAAAAAGAATCAACCAATGAATGCATAAATAAGTGTAACAATAAATCTATGTTTCTCTCGTTCCCTTCCTGTCTCTCTAAAATAAGTTAAAAATAGTATTTTATATGTAAAATAATATAAAACACATATTTAAATAATTTGTAGTTTTTACATTTAATTTTTAATATAATATATTCAGTGTAACAAATATATTCAACACACTCAATTTTCATGCACTTTATTATTTTTTAAAGATATTTTTATTAATTTCAGAAAGGAAGGGAAAGGGAGATAGAGAGAGAAATATCAGTGATGAGAGACAATCATTGATTGACTGCCTCCTGCATGCCTCCCCTCAGGGATCTAGCCAGCAACCCCAGCATGTGCCCTGACCAGGAATTGAACCATGACCTCCTGGTTCATAGATCGACGCTCAGTCACCAAGCCACACTGACCGGGCATTTATTTATTTACTTATAAAGAAAGTTTATTGATATTTTGAGAGAAAGAGGAGAGAAATGTCGATATGATAGCCCAACATTGATTGGCTGTCTCCTGTATGCCCTCCACTGAGGATCAAACCTCCAACCAGGGCATGAGCCCGTGATCAGGAATGAACCAGCAACCTCTTGGTGCCTGGGACAATGCCCAACCAACTGAGCCACGCCAGCCAGGGCAATTTTCATGCACTTTAAATTCTACTACATTTTGTGTACTGATACTTTAGATCATTACTATAAATAGAACACAAATAAATGAAACTATTAATGATAGCATAATTAATGATTGTGTTGAAATGTTAGCAAGATAAAGTTATGGCATAAATATAGGATGATATATGAATTACATGTGTTTTAATTTTATTCCTCATCCAATACATCATCAGCCAAAAATCTAGACATATGCAATAATATTTAAATCATAATTTTTTGGCATTTCACTTTTCTTTAAGTCATATAAACAGTATAGCTTTCCATATATTTTCCCATTTGGTTGTTATAAACGTTTACTTATACTCTATTTGTTGAGGTAGGAGGGTATACTATATTTAATAGTCTGTTAACTTGATTTATAACTTTTAAAGACTTAAAGATAAGGCATGTGGACCTCAATTTGTTTTTTGTCCTCAGACACATAAATGTTATTAGTGGGCCTACATACAGCATGTGTGTGCTGTCTTGTTTGCAGTTAATCTATATACTTCTTAACCAACTACTTCAACCTCCTACACACACACACACACACACACACACACACACAATTTTGTATTGCTTCAGTAGAAAAGAGATAGTTTTACCCACTCTTGATTCCCCTGTAGTGCCTATCACAGTGAGGGTAGGCACCCATAAATAGGTTTTGACTTTAACTGAATTACATACATAGGAAGTTGGAAGGATACTTGAAGAGATTTCTCTTGGATATGGTAGATTGAAGAAATCCAAAAAGAGGCAGCAATGATAGGTATGGAGAGTCAAGTCATTTGCCCTGGAGACGTATAAAGCATAAGCAATAGGGAACAAGCTTACCCAATTTGCTTCACTAATGTGCATCCTTTGGCACAATGAACAACTCACATAGGTAGGTGAGAGGTTCCCTGACTCGGAGTAGGGCTGGCCAATGCATGGTAATGAGACATCTCTTCGTGGTATATTGTTTTAGAAGGAGAAGTAGCAAGACATTGTACTTCATACTCAGGGATAAAAAGCCACTCTCTATAATTATGTAAGATCCTCTACTCAATATTCTAACAGTCTACTTTTTAAAAACATTTCAATTGGACTCTAACTCTCTAGAAATGAACAGTTAAAAATTCAAGTAATAATTGTGGCAGACTTAGCAATATAATGAATAGCCACTCACTAGGAATTTGACTAAGACTCCCTAATAGGTTGTTGGCGCTGAATACATTTTAAATAGCAAAAATAATATTGAGCAACAATTAATTTTACCAAACAGCTACCGACTAGAAGAAGCAATCACCCTCACTGGCCGAGTTCATGCTGTTGCAGCGTCGGTATGAAACAATGGACCCAGGACTTCACATTTCAGGTCAGAAGGCAGACTTGCACAAACGTTAGAGGATTGTCTCCCATCTGTGGGAACACAGAATGTAGGTCAACGTGTGCCACTTCTGGGCAAGAACAAGTTGTCTTGTCACAGTGGTTCTGGGCAAGAACAAGTTAGTTTGTCACCTCCTCCATATTCAGAGTAAATTTTGTGACTTGAAAGGTTAGTATTGGAGATAATGACAGGAGCAAAAAACATAGAAGTCAGGAGACACAGGTTGTATTCCGGAAATAATGAGTAATCAAGTTGGCCAGGAGACCTAATGCTTTTCAAACTTTTCTGCCAAGGTATTTCCTCACAGAGAAAGAATAAACTTGAATGCCCCACTTGCCAAGAAATGTAGGCATTTGTCCCGCATCCACTCCCAATGTCTTTGAAGCCTCTTGTTTTATATTTAAAATGAATGCAAATTTTGCATATCAGTCTATCATATGAAGGGTATCATATAAAAATAATGTTTTATCCCTGGCCAGTGTGGCTCAGTTGGTTGGAGTATTCTTCTTTACTCCAAAAGGTGGCGGGTTCAATTCCCTGTGGGGGCATGTATGGGAGGCAACCCATCAATGTTTCTCTCTCACATTGATATTTCTCTCTCTCTCTCTTCCTCTCCCTTCTTCTCTCTAGAATAAATTTTTTAAAAATAAGGTTTTAAAGATCTATTGGCAAAGGAGAAAACAAGTTTGCTATACTATCCTTGGCTAATAGACTTTCTTGGAAAAATAGGTTCCTACTGCTACTGGTTTTACTCTATCATACATCTGACAAAACAATTTAGATAAATGCATATTTTTCAAGTTTTGTGAGAATTATCATAAATATGAGTATTTTCAAAATATGCATATGTTTTAAAGATTAATAATAAACTGAACGATAAATAACTACCGCTCAACTTAAGAAACAGAACATTCCAGAACCTTAAAGCTCCCAGTGTGTCTGCCCCTCCCAGATTTTTCTTCTGCTATTCTCCCTTCCTGAAACCACTATCTTAAAGTTTAGGTTAATCATTCTTCTGTTTTTCTCTATAATTTACTAATTACCACAAATGAAGACTTTTCTAAACAATATAACATAAAGTAGCATAGATAACTTTGTTTATTTGTGACCTTGATATAAACAACATATGTATAGTGTACACTTTGCTTTTTTAGTTCCACATTGTTTTTGTGATTTATCCGTGTGTGTGACTAAAGGTCATTCATTGTGGCTTACACAGCATATCTTTTTATATTCATTCCCGTGTTGCTGGACATTTTGGTTGTTTTCAGTTTTTGTAATCACAAAGTTTTGTGTCTCCAGATGCACATGGGAAAGAAGTTCCCCTAGGGTGAATATCAGGGAGTGAAATTGCAGGTCATAAGGTATATATAGATATATCTTCAGTGTTAGTAAATTTTCTAAGGATGCCTACAAAAATATCTTCCATCCACATGCTTTTCTTATAATGTGGCTTTGACACACCTCCCTCTGAAGGTGGGGGTCTGTGTCCCCATCCTTGGTTAGCAGGTGGGCTTTTTGTAACTGTTTCAACCAATAAAGAAGTATGTGACTTTCAAAGCTAACTCATAAAGAGCCATGCATCTACTCTTTTGTTAACTTAAATTCTTGCTCTTAAAATATTTAAGCTTCCATATAAGTACCCTGACTACCCTGGGCCTGAGTCTACCTTGCTGTGAGCTCAATCTAATCACCTATGTGGAGAGATGGCATGGAGGGGCCCTGAGGCAACATGAAGAAAGACCCCAGCCAGTTCCCTGGTCCCAACACCTAGCTGTTCCTCTGTGAGTGAAGGAATGATTATAGAGTTGCCCAACCAAGCCCTTGCTGACCCATAGAAACTGGGTCATCAAGTCACCAAGTTTGGTGTGGTTTGTACACAACAACAGAATACCAGAAACATACTAAATTATCTTAAAAAGTGGTCGTATCAACTTTTCCTACTAGTGAATGGGAGTGGCCGTTGTTCTCCAGTCTTTAGTTTTTGCCTGTCCGGTACATGTGATTATGGTTTTAGTTTTAATTTCTCTGATTGCCAGTGACATTTGGGCTTTTTCATATATTTAGAGGCCATTCGTGTTTGTTGGTTTATTTCATAACATCAAGGTTTTTGCTTGTATTTCCATTAGACTTTCTTTGTAGGATTTAAAAATGTTACAAGTAGCCCTAGCCAGTTTGGCTCAGTGGATAGAAGGTCAGCTTGAAGACTGAAGGGTGCCGGGTTCGATTCCAGTCAAGGGCACGTATCTTGGTTGCAGGCTTGATGCCCAGCCTGATTGGGCCTCGTGCAGGAGGCAACCAATTGAGGTGTCTCTCTCATATCGATGTTTCTCTCCCTTTGTCTCTCCCCCTTCCTTCCACTTTCTCTGAAAATCAATGGAGCCGTGACTGGTTTGGCTCAGTGGATAGAGTGTCGGCCTGCGGACTGAAGGGTCCCAGGTTCGATTCTGGTCGAGGGCATGTACCTTGGTTGCGGGCACATCCCCAGTGGGGATGTGCAGGAAGCAGCTGATTGATGTTTCTCTCTCATCGATGTTTCTAACTCTCTATCCCTCTCCCTTCCTCCCTGTAAAAAAAAAAATCAATGAAATATATTTTTAAAAAATCAATGGAAAAATACCATCAGGTGAGGATTAACAACAACAAAAATTATAAATACTAATAGTTTGTCAGTTATATACATTACAAATATCTCTCCAAGGTTGTTTCTTGCCCTTTTCATTATTATTATTATTATTATTATTATTTTATTGTTTAAAGTTTTACATATGTCTCCTTTTTCCCTGATTGACCTCCCCCCTGCACTCCCACCCCGGAGAGCAAACCCCCACTGCCCCAGTGTCTGTGTCCATTCTATGAACATAGGGGTGCATATATCCTTTCTGATTGGTATTTTTGGTTTCTTGGGATATAGTCCTAGAAGTGGGATTACTGGGTCAAATGGGAGTTCCGTTTTTAATTTTTTGTGGAAACTCCATACTGTTCTCCACAGTGGCTGCACTAGTGTTCATTCCCACAGGCAGTGCACGAGGGTTCCTTTTTCTCTGTGTCCTCTGCAGCGCTTGTTGTTTGTTGATTTGTTGATGATAGTCATTCTGACAGGTGTGAGATGGTACCTCATTGTTGTTTTTATTTGCATCTCTTGGATGATTAGTGACTTTGAGCATGTTTTCATTTATCTCTAGGCCCTCTGTATGTTCTCTTTCGAAAAGTGTCTATTTAGGTCCTTTGTCCATTTTTTGATTGGATTGTTCATCTTCCTTTTGTTAAGTTGTATGAGTTCTCTGTAAATTTTGGAGATTAGGCCCTTATCAGATATGACATTGGCAAATACATTCTCCCATGCAGTGGGCTTTCTTGTTTTGTTGATGGTTTCTTTTGTTGTGCAGAAGCTTTTTATTTTGATGTAGTCCCATTTGTTTATTTTCTCCTTAATCTCTATTGCCTTAGGAGCTGTATCTGTGAAGATATTGCTATGACATATGTTGATATTTTGTAGCCCTTTTCATTATTTTATTGTGTATTTTGATGAATAGAAGTTAGTAATATTTTCCTTTATGGTTTGAGCTTTTTCTGTTTTAAATTCTTACATCATGAGATCACAGAGGAGAAGTTCTCCTATAATTTATTTGAGGAGTTCTACAAGCTTTGTTTTTCCACATTTAAATCTCATCATCCATTTGGAATTTATTTGATAAAGAAATGTTTTACCAGGTCCAAATGAGCATCTTTTCTCAACTGAAAACTCCGTTGCATATCGAGTACCAACAGCAGTGTCTGTTTCTATGCTTTATTGTCAGTTGCATTGGTTTACTTGCCAAACCTTTTGTCAATACCATATTGATTCAATTATTATAATTAAATAAGATTTTTTATCTAGTAGGGCATGCCTCTCTTGCCTGATTTTTCTTATTCACAATTTATTTAGTATTTATATATTATTTATTTATTTATTTATTATTTTGTTTTCTTTAACATCTTCAATAAAGTTTTATCAATTTCTCCACCAAGATCTTACACATTTTTGCCTAATTTATTCCAAATAACTTATACTTTTTGTTGCTACAATAAAGCTATCATTATTATTTTTTAAATGTTTTTATTGATTTTAGAGAGAGTAAAAGGGAGATAGATAGAAACATTGATGAGAGAGAAACATGCATCGGCTGCCTCCTGCACACCCCCTACTGGGGATCGAGCCCACAACCCGACATGTGCCCTACTGGGAATGGAATCATGATCTCCTTGTTCGTGGGTTGACGCTCAGCCACTGAGCCACACATGCTGGCCAAGGCTATCATTTTAAAATAAATTTTTCTTATGTGTTGCTGGTATACTCTTATATCCAGAAATCTTACTAATTGCTCTTATTAAATAGTTCATAGATGCTTTTTCACTTTTAATGTAGAAAAAAGAGTAACCGTCATATTTTTCTTTCAAATTCTTACAGATTTTATTCTTTGTCTTGCCTTATTACACTGGCTGAAGTCTTTAACACAATGGTGAGTAAAACTGGGGAAAGTGGGCATTTCTGTCTTGTATCCTTTGTGTGTGTGTGTGTGTGTGTGTGTGTGTGTGTGTGTGTGTGTTGTTAATCCTCACCCAAGGATATTTTTCCCATTGATTTTTTTTTAAAGAGTGGAAGGGTGAAGAAGAGGAGGGAGGGAGAGAAAAAAATAGATGTGAGAGAGACATTGACTGGTTGCCTCTTGCCTGCATCCTGACCCGGGCCACCAGGGATTGAACCAGCAACCCAGGTAGATGCCTTTGACCAGGAATGAACCTCGACCCTTTGGTGCTTGGCCCAACTCTCTAACCACTTACCAATACTGTCCAGGGCTTGTATCTGGTTTTAAAGAAAATACTTTAAATGTCTCACCACTAAACACAATGTTTAGAGTAAATATTTTGAAACTAGTCTTTATCAAATTTAGAAGTCCTCTTGTATTACTAAATCGCTAAGGGCATATTTTTTTTCTGTATACCTAGGTAATTACATGGTAAGTGTTATGTGATCCCTAGCTTCCCAGATGGCCCCAAATGACTCTCATCTCCTGGTATAGTCATACCCTTATATAGTTCCTCCCACATTATACCAGAGATGATCTGTGTAATCAATAGAACATGGCAGAAGTGATGATATGCCATTTGTTAGGTCATAAAAGATATTATGACATAAGTTTAGACATATAGATCAATGGAATAGAATTGAGAGTTCAGAAATAAATGCTACATTATGGTCAATTGGTTTTGAGAAGTGTGCCAAGTCACTTGAATGGTGACAGAATAGTCTTTTTCAACAAATGATGCTGAGACTTACAAAAGAATGAAGTTGAACCGTCCACCATTACAAAAACCAACTCAAAAATAAATCAAAACCAAAATGTAAAGCCAAAACTATATAAAACTCAGAAGACAACATAGGCCTAAATCTTTGTGACCTTATATTAGCAATAGTTTCTTAGATATGACACCAAAAGCATGAGCAACAAGAGAAAACAATAGATAAGTTGTACTTTGGCAAAAACTCAAAAAGTTAAACTAGACTTTCCATAGGGATGCTCACATTCTTGAAAGTCTCTGAGGCCCAGAGGCAGTGCTTTCTTCCAGAGAGTATTTGTTCTGCCGGGTGGAGCAGTACCAATCCAAGATCACTTTAAGCTATATTTTTAGCTAGAGTTTTTGTTTTTGCATAGTTTGGAAATTTCAAAAGAGTCATATTTTCCCTCCAATAAAGTTTAGATTGAGACAGACAAGAGTCACTGACTTCTTTGTGGTATTTTTCTAATCTGCCATAAGGCCTGAAATGAAAAATCTGACAAAGCGTATTTGTGCGGTTCACTCTCCGAATCCCTTTCAAAAAATAAATTTTGCCCCAGCCAGTTTGGCTCAGTGAATAGAGCAGGGGTCCTCAAACTTTTTAATCCCCAGTAGGGGGCGTGAAGGAGGCAGCCGATCAATGATTATCAAAATTGATGTTTCTATCTCTCTCTCCCTCTCCCTTTCTCTCTGAAATCAATTTTTTTTTTTAAATCTTTAAGTAAACACTAGTCTCTGGGAAAATGTACTGTGTTCATCCTGTGGCTTCTTTTACCCTTGGACAATGTTGCGTGAATCATAGTTTAAGAAACACAGTGGAAGAAGAAAGATTAGATAGAAAATTTAGAAAGAACAGTCTTAAGTCATTCCGTTCTTGTGCGATACTTCCCTGCAGTGCTGTGTTAAATGAAAGTCTTTTGCAAAGCCTCCTCCTCTCAAAATGGATTAAGTTATAGAGTCTTTCTTTGTGACCATGATGTCTTTGGGTCAACTACTAGAAGGAAGTCTGCTTAGAAATCTAAAATGGGTCTTCATTTGAATTCAGTCTCATAAGGAATAGGTGGCCATAAGGAAGAGAGAGGGGAGAAGGTGTTCATCTATGGGGAACACTGTAAATCAGTGCTTCTCAAACTTTGATGTGCCTATAAGCTTCCACCACCTCTCCTGTCTTGTTGAAAATGCAGAGTCTGCCTAGAAGGGCTAGGAAGGCCTGAGCTTCTGCATGTCTTACAAGCTCCCAGATGATTCTACTGCTGGTGGTCCTAGGACCTGACTTTGAGTTGAAGGGTGGAGAACAGAAAGACGCTTTCTTTCTGCCACTTGCACGGTCCCAAATTTCCCTCTACTCCCTAAAATTCTTCGACTCTGCTGCTGAATCTAAAATTCCACCAGTTATACCTTTCTGGGAAAAGTTGCAGATTGAGTCACAACTTAATAATAATGTTCAGTCAGAAAGTTAACCTCATCGTACCTGCTGGATTAGGGACTTTAGGAAAGGACACAGGTTTTTTTGGGTAAGAAGGGATTTTAGTAGTGAGCCACTGTATTAAAGGGTGAGCATAAAGGTGGAGCAGGAGGAGGTGAGGAAGAGAAGTGGGCGTTGCGCAGCTGCATGGTATTAGGAAAGCAGGGACACCTGGGGTTCAGCCAAGGGCAATTTAGGAAGTAGGAGGAGATGAAGAAAGAGGAGTCAGAGGACCCTATAACCTCATCCTTTTAAAAGTCTTGCCTTGGGCCAGTCTGAGGAAACCTGATCCTCATGAAACCCATGTCTATTCCTAAATATTATCTTCTTACAGAAAGATAATATGACACCTGACCTGTACCTGTCAGTAAGGAGTCACTGTTTTTTCTTTATTTGCATATGCAGTTGTGAAATTCAAGAAGTCGCTCTGCTAAATACACATGATAGTTGAAGCTGTAGGAGAGGCCGTTTAATAAATATTAAAAGCTCCAAGATGGGATTTAGAGCTAAAGGTATGACAGGTGACTGACAGCACAGAATGACAGCACTGAAATGAGTCAGATATCACCCAACCTTTTTATTCTGTGGATGAAGAAATTAAAAACAAGTAGGTTCAATTGGATTGCTCAAGTTTATACAGGTAATTAATGAAATAGCCTGGACTTGAATACCAAGACTCTTAAGTGCTTTCTATAATAAGATATTCTAGTTTGAAAAACCCAGGTTTAAAAGGGTCTGAAAGGCTTCCTGTTTTAATTGTATTAAGCATTTTTGTGCTGCATAATCTTGTACTTAATTGGTCAACTAATTTTGGCTAATTTCCATATATTTGTTTGTTTTTACTTTTTATTTGTCCTTTATTTTCTTTCTGTCTTCCTCCCTTACTTCCTCCCTCCCTCTCTCCCTTCTTTTATTTCTTCCTTTCTTGTTTACAAATCCTTGTGTCAAGGGCTCCATTTTTTTTTTAAATGGGGTCCATTTTCATTTCAAGGAGACCCATGCAATTTATTATCTATAAGGCCCAACCTAATATAAATCCATTTATTTTCTGAACATATTCCAGGTATCACCAAGAGCCCTCCTTTTGATACAACAATACAACTTACTCTCCAAGCCTGAAAGTAAGTTGGGTTTTCTTCTGAAATTCCTCCACTACCATACACATACCTCATGTCTGGATTTGGATAGCCAAAGGCAGATGTGAAAAAAAGTTACAGCCAAATGAGATAAACCTGTGAGTCCTGACCGACTTTACTCCACCTACCAGCCTAGCCTACTTGGCCTGACACACCTTCCAGCGTCTGGAAGGTAAATATCGAACAAATGAAAGGTAATACTCTTTTACCACGCAGGCTGTGAAGCAGTAACATCTATCACCAGAAGTGGCACAGACTATTTGTTCACTCAACTCATTGCCATTTTCTAAAACAATTTGAATCTTATGCCTCCCTCAATGCTACACTAAGTAGGAGTGCCAAAAGGTCAAGGTCTTCAGTCGTTAGTCTTCCCCCATTGCTGGCGATGGGAGAGAGCAAGAGAGCATTGTTTTAAAAGACAAGCTTTGTGGAACCCCAGAGATCACACTGGGGTAGAGAACAGATTATTCTGACATTACAATTATAGTGTCATAGAAATCTTAAAAAGACTTGTCACTTCATGGAAGATTTGTCACTTCGTGTCTCTTAGGAAGATTCATCACTTCTTGTCTCTCTTTGATTAGCTTCCTCCCTTTAATTAGGTTTTGGAGCGAGCTTATGGTTCTGAGGGCGCAATCCCCAGGAATCCCACGCTTCAGACACAGGACTCAAAACGAAAAAGTAAAATGCAGTGCTCTTGCCCATTTCTCGGTAAACTTCCAGTTTTGCTTTCCAGGTACAATGCTTAGGGGTATAGTTTACGCTGATTAAAGAAGTTAGATTTATAATAAAGCTTTTCTGGAATAATTTATGAGAAAAAAAAACAGAGATGCTAATCTCTAGAGATTATTTTCTCTTTCGTTGCATAATAAAACCAATGTAGCAAACTAATTTGCACTCCCCAACTGCAGTAGATTGTTATAATAATAGCTCCCAACATACCACGAGTCCCTGGTTTCATGGTTCTGTGTGAGATGTTGTTGCCCCTTCTTAAAAGGTGGAGTCTATTATTCTATTCCCTAGAATCTGGATGGGCCTTATGACTTGCTTTGACCGACAGAGTGTGTGGTGGAAGTGATATAATGTGAGTTCTGGATCCAGTGCCTTAAGATGCTCGAAGCTTCTACCCTGACTCTTTTGGAGCAACGCTGCCAAGTAAAGAAGCTTAAGCTGGTTACCAAATGATGAGAAACTACTGGGAGAGGAAGGTCCCAGCCTCCAGCTACCCCCACCAAGGTCAAGGGACAAATCTTATGAGCCATGATGATGATCTTTACATTTCATGCTCAATGTGGAATAAACATATTGTAGGCTATAGTAGTCCCTCCTTATCCACAGTTTCGCTTTTTGTGGTTTTAGTTTCTGCAAACCGAGGCCCGAAAATATTACATGAAAAATCCCAGAAATAAACAATCCATACGTTTTAAATTGCACACTGTTCTGAGTGGTGTGATTTACTCCTTCCCTCCCCAGGTATGACTGATCCTTTCATCCGGCATCTCCATGCTGTAATCTCCTCTCCTGTTAGACATTTAGTAGCCTTCTGGGTTATTAGCTTGACTGTGGTGGTATCACGGTACTTGTGTTCAGGTAAACCTTATTTTACGTAATAATGGCCCCAGTTGCAGGAGTGGTGATGCTGGCCATGTGGATATACCAAAGAGAAGCTGTGAAGGTGAAAAGGTGAAAATTATCGACTTTAATAAGGAAAGAAAAGCCAGGCCTCCTACACTTCAGACACAGAACCCAAAGGAAACATCTACAGTAAAGAATGAATCTTCTAGCCATGAAATTGTGAAGAAGGAAACAGTTTTGCTGTCCCACCTCAAACAGCCACAGTGCACGATAAAGGCTTACTTAACACGGAAAAGGCTTTCAGTTTGTGGGTGGAAGACATGAACTGAAAATGACAGCAGTGTGTGGCACCAGGAAGTATGGAGCCTGTAGGAAGACTTCGGTAAGGGGTTCCTGAAACAAGTGACGCCAAGCCATTTACTGCAAGTCAGGGAAGCTTACACAGATTCTGAAATAGGTTTGGCCTTTTGTCATCTCACGTCATGACAAGAAGTGTGGAGGGTTCTCTCTTTTCCGAGTCCAGCGTGGCTAGAGAGCGGTCCGCTTCCTGGGTAGGGGCGGCTGGGGATTGAGAAAATGAAAGAAAAAGACAGACACGGAGATGGAAGGAAAAGCTGGGACCGGGTGGGACCGCTGCCTTCTTCTGATGGAGAGACAGGGACCCGGGACCCATACAGCATATTTATTTTATACCCCCAAAACGAGGAAGTTTCACCAAAGGTCAAGACGAAGGAGACTGGGTGGGCCCCAGTCGAGTTGTATTCATTCCTGGTGCTTGGCTGGATTTGCATAATAAAACCCACTCCCTGGCACCTGGGCAAAAATGAAAGTCAAGCTGAGAACACCCCTGCCTTTTTGGCAAGATGTGTTTCCAGGACATGGCTTTGCCTATTGCCCTGGATTCAGCTGACATTTTATTAAAGAAATGCCCATGTGCCGTCCCAGGTGCTCTCTACAAAGAAGAAAGGTGAATACAATACAGTAAGATATTTTGAGAGAGACCACATAACTTTGATTATAG
>NW_006284340.1:2216434-2236817 GCF_000327345.1 Myotis davidii
TGAGAGAGAATCATTGATTGGCTGCCTCCTGCACGCCCCCTACTGGAGATCGAGCCCACAACCTGGGCATGTACCCTTGACCGGAATCAAACCTGGGACCCTTCAGTCCGCAGGCTGACACTCTATCCACTGAGCCAAACCAGCTAGGGCTCCTGCCCTGATTTAGAAAGATGACTTGAACATCGAGAAGAGGAGCTCTTTGAAAAGAAATATGATAGGAAACTGTAACAGTTGGTATTAGGACCTAAATCACTTTACACATAACATCTTCGTATTTTTTTTGGCTTGAGGACCACAATGAAAGACTACCAGTCTCTAAAGCAAGCATGTCAAACTCGCGGCCGGCGGGCCGTATGCCTCGTGTAAGTGTCTCCTACGAATTGGAAGGCACATTCTGTGTTCGGTTTACACTTTAAAAAAACCACATCCCGATGACACTGGGAGGCAGATGGACTGCACTTCAGTGGTTAAGAGCATGATCTCTATAGCTACAGCATCTGGGTGCAAATCCAGCCTCAACTACTGCTAGCTTTGGATCTTGGGCAAATTCTTCTTCATGCCTAAAGTTCTTCACCTGAAAGTTCAGGCCAGTGATAGTAATTATTTCCTAGGGTTGTGGGGGGAAAGATTGTTACAAAAACATTATTGAGATTCTAAAGTATCTTTTTGGCAATGGTTATTTGGGGGGAAAAATTAAGAGAGAAAAATGTATTTTCCATTCACTCAAATTCCTTACAGACCAGGAAAAAAAATCAACCCATGTTTAAAATGCTGCTCATTGCAAGAAAGAATATTAATCATAGTAATTCTTAGTACACTTTACATAGAGCCCTTGTACTTCCTTCAGTAATGAAGCAGCCCAAAAACAGATTGTGAAGTAGATGTAATTTATCTTTACCGTCGCCCCCTTCGTCTTTCGATGCCTCCCCCTAATAAGAAAAAGCTTCCCCCAAAGCCCTTCATTTTCCTGCCCTGTCCTTTAGAGATATTTAATTGTCTTATAAATCGGCCCAACAAACGAATCACTGCTAATGCTTCAACAGGTATGAACTTATCAATGAGTTCCCGCATAGAATTGCACTTTGGGAACTTTTTGAAATAGTATCTCATCCAAAGCCAGCATTCAACTGGGAGTGATTCCAAGGACATTGGTAGCTCTGTGATCAGAATATTTTGGAGCAGTTTTTAAAGAAATCTTACCACATAGACACCGAGTTGGCAGCCCCGTCTCCAACACAAGCATAACTAGACTTGGCCCTATAAAAATTCTCCCCAAAATTATCCAGGTTAATGAGAAGTCCCCTTTCTAATAGCATATGTGAAACCTTTAAGTTGATCAAGGATGAAATAGTAACAAATAAATGCCTTTAATGTGAGAGCCACACAATAGTGTATTGAAATCTATGCTTTATTTTTTTATGCTTTACTTTTTAAAATAACCAGCAAGTATCCCTGTAATACATTTTGTGTGCCAGAATATCTTCAAATATAATCATTTTATAGATGAACGAATATTTACTGAGCACTTACTAGGTGTCAGATACTGTGCTATGTGGTTTCAAATGTGTATGAGCACATTTTTTTATTCTTACTATACCGAATTCTCCCTTTTTTAAAGTCAATTAAGTGTTTGTAGTATTTAGAATCAAACCTCTAGATTTCATATATGTATGAATGAATATAATGGATGTATGATAAATATCCATTAGACGTATTCTTTTTTTTTTTTTTCATTAGATGTATTCTTGAGGTGAAAAACTACCCGTTTACTTTTCTATCCTCTAAGTCTGAGCCTTGTCCAATGCCTTAGTAAATAGACTCTCATTAAACTTTTTTGAGTAATTCTTGAAGAAATTATGGAATGGTTTGTGGGACACATCATTGTGATTAGTCCTTCATACCTGTATCTACTAAGAGTATTAGTGTTTTGAGTTACTAGGGCAGAGGAGATTAATATATGAGCTTGACCTTCAGAATACTGCTTTGTACATCATAGGCACTCAATAAAGACTCAATTGAATGAGAAATTAAAGAAAGCATTGTGAGGGGTGCAGAGCTATAAATGACAGCTACATTAATAAAAGAGAAACATACAAATTGGTGTCACTCTGCTACGCCCACCAGCCAATCAGGATGAGTATGCAAATTAACCCAACAAAGATGGTGGTTAATTTGCATGTGCACACAAGGAGTGAAGACTGAAGAGGCTTGGCTTCTCCACTGCAGCCAGAGCGAAGGACTGGGTCCTGGGTGCCAGAGGAAAACTAGTGTCGGCAGCCAGGGGAAGGAAGGCCTATTGCACGAATCTCTTCATGCAAAGGGCCTCTAGTGTTTTATAAAAGTATAATCAGACACTTCCTTCCCTGGTCCCCAAGCTTGGGGTTTACTCATGCCCTAGTTTTTCCTGAATGTGGATACTGGAGCCCTGTCATCTAAGATTCTTGCAGTATCCAGGGTAACCAGTGCATAGAATTTCTTGCTGCTATCATGAGGTGGAATGCTGACAGCAAAATGGCAGCTTGCCTGCACAGGGAGCTGGGCTGGCTCTGTTCCAACTGCTGCCAAGGCACTGGCAGGATGCTCTTTCATACCAATCTCCTCCCTTGCATGTACTGCGGGCTTATGGACCATCAGCTGGCCTCAGACTCAGAATCAGGATGTGCTCAGGTATGTGCCACCTCATGGATCCAAAACTGTGGCTGATTTCTCCCTTTTCCTCTTTGGGAGCCTGGCAGGTTACTCTCAAAATGAGCTCCAAACAGAAAGAGACTTGGATTTTCTGAAAACCCAGCCAAACCTTCTTCCTCCTCAGAGTTATGATCATCCCCTAAGCCTCTGGGCCCCCAAAGAGGGAAGAAACAGCTCCTTGTTTGTATTTATGGGCCACCCTTCCCATACTTTCCTTCATTCTTGCCATGGGATTCAAAGAATGGGCAGTAACTACCTTTTAGGAAGCCAAGTAGGAGAGGATCTAGCTTGGAGGTGGCCAGTCCCATACTGTCTGTTTTCTGTTATTTTGCTCCATCTTTAATCCTTTGCTACCTATGAAGGGAGAGCTGGTAGCAGCCTTGGGATCCTCCTTTCTCTGGGTTCACCCTTGTTTCCTGAAAATTCCAAAACGTGCTTTAGTGTCCATGGTTCTCCTTTGTAAATATCCATCTTCCTCAGAGCAAACGAAAGCATGGCCATAGCTGGACAGTTCCTTCTGGCCTTAAGTCTTTGATGATTACTCCCAGAGTTCTGAGCTGTAGCTAACCTATCCAATTGGCTGCTAAGACCCATGGTGG
The DNA here is from genome assembly GCF_000327345.1 of Myotis davidii. Lineage (NCBI taxonomy): Eukaryota > Metazoa > Chordata > Mammalia > Chiroptera > Vespertilionidae > Myotis > Myotis davidii. Next base: position 2,219,722 of record NW_006284340.1, read on the forward strand.
GTCTTGATGGCTCTTTCAAAAGGATTAGGTCTTCCTTTCCTCTTTTAGAAGTAGTCTCCTTAATTCTAGAAATCTTAGAGGCAGTTTTCAAGCTTTAGCCTCTATCTCTGCCCCTCATTAAGGGCAGGGTTTCTGATGACTTGGTTTTCCTATGGCATCTGTTGGGGATAAGTTTTTGGAGCAAAATCTCTGTATGTTGTCTTAATATTTTTTTTTTTTTGGTTTGAAGATTCTCATTTCTCTGTAATTTAGTCTTAACATTTTTTACCAGAGAGGTCTGATGATTCTCTATATTCTAAAAATAAATAAATAAATAAATAACTTTTAAGGTCTGTCCCAAATCCTAATACATACAACAACATGGATGAGTCACAAAAGTATTATCATCAAGTGACATCAGTAGACTAACAAAGTTACCTAGTATCTGATTTATATGACATTCTGGAAAAGGCAAAACTATAGGGATAGATAGCAGATTAGTGAATACCAGGGACTGGGATGGGGGAGGGTTTGATTACAAAAGGACAGGACAATTTTTTGAGGAGTTGAAGCTGTACTTTTAGTGTAAAGTTTTAGTAAAGAGCGAGTTTCACTATATAAAATGATACTTTTTTTAAAATGTAGGAACTGTTTTGCCCCAATCCTCTTAAGGACCTACAAACACTTCATCACATTCATTAAAGGCATTTTCTACCCAGAGATCATCAATAACTTTTAGGGCACCAGCACTGCAGTACTACATTGATATCTAGTTATCTCTTTCTAATAACTTTCTCTTTTGTGTAGGACTTCAGCAATTTGTCCTTACCAAAATTTTATTTTTTATTTCCTGGGGGTGAAAAGGTCATTCCAGATAATACCCTCAGATTCTGGAAATCATTATTTTCTTACAGGCTGCATGGCCTTTCCCACAGACTGTATTGCCACATAACCCGTTAGTCATGTGTTGGGTGACTTGTCCAGGCTTGGGGAAATTAGGGCTTTCTTGTACATCAAGACTTGCCACAGTCCATGCTTCAAAAAGAGTGCTGCTGTTTTTAGACATTTTATAGAGTCTGAGTTAGAAACTAGAAACTATCTTCTGTATATCTACCTTATAGAAATTTCTCCAGGGATGGGGATCACTAAAATAAATTAATATCGTCATGTCTTTTTTCCCCTGCATGTTCTGCCAACCACTCTATATCTGTCTGGTTTTAAAGCATCCTGTAGCAGCCTTTCAAGCTCAGGCTCAACACAGACCAGAAATCTCTATTCCCACATCAGCAGAGACTTATAAGTATCTACATCCACCCACGTGCTCTAGTTTGTCAGCAGCATCATAGCCACTGTCTGAAAAATGTTGTCTACTCCCCACTTTAGTCCATGACACAAGGATGTGCTAGATGGGAATTCATAAATATCCTGGGATAAGGCCCCTGATAATGCAACTTATTGCCCCTATGAACCACGATACAAATATTGTCCCTTTATCTTCCAAATAAATTGCACTAGTCCTATTCTCACTTACCAGGAAGTCTAGAATCTTCCTCTTCTCCCCTTGAATTTTCAAGTAACTCAAAGCCTTAAGCAGTTCAAAAGGGTCAGTCTGACATCCTCTCTGTGACAGAGACTGTTGGCTGATCACCAAACTAATTTGTGTAGCATTATATGCTAGATTTAGCATACAAAGCTACAGGATGCCCAAATATTACATGGGACATACTTATACTTAAAAAATTATTTGTGGTTTATCTGAAATTTAAATTTATTTGGATATCCTACATTTTATCTGGTAACCCTACACCAAACCCATTTCTTCCCTCTGGGCATAAAGCTCTATACTACATTTCCTAGCTTCTCTTGCAGTTAAGTGGGGTTATGTAGCTGACTTCCAGCCATAAGAACCTCTAGCACTCAATTCCCCTTGCAGTTTTTCTCTCCAGCTGGCTAAGGATAACATGGAAGGAACCTGGGTAACTAGATCACCACTTGAGTGGGAGCTGCCCAGGCGAATCATGCAGGGGAGCCATGTACCATTGAACACGGCATGCACTGTGAAATAATTTTTTATTGTGTTAACCCACTGAGATCAAGGGCTTATTTATTGCACAGATGGCTTTATCTTAACCAATACAGAACATTAGTATCTCGAAATGGAGTGTTGCTGTCTTAATCTGTTCGGCTGCTAGAACAGAATACCGTAGACTCAGTGGCTTATAAACAGAGATTCATTTCTTACAGTTTGGAGCCTGGGAAGCCTAAGATCAAGGCGCTGGCGGATGCAGGGTCTGGTAAGAATCTGCTTCCTGGTTCTTAGATGGCCATCTTTTTGCCGTGTCCTCGCGTCGTAGAAGGGACAGGGATTTCTCTGGGGTCCCTTTTATAAGGGCCCTAAGTCAGTTCAGGATGGCTCCACTTTCATGACCTAATAATCACCTCTCAAAGGCCCCACCTCCAAACACCATAACTTTGGAGATTAGGTTTCAACATACGAATTTGGGAAAGACAAACATTCAGTCTATAGCAGCTGCCATAACAAAAACCCAAAATGTGTGACATCACCTCAGTGGATCAGCTGTGAGGAGTTAGGAAGCAGATATCCAAGCCTAGGAAAATGGAGATGCATATTGTGTACTGACAAAACATTTTGATAAAATGTCACTTCAAATAACTTAGAAGGACGATGGCGTGCCTAAACGACCTTCCAGTAATAGGGCAGTTTCCTTCCTCCCTCCCTCCCTCCCTCCCTTCCTTCCTTCCTTCCTTTTCCCCTCCCGTCTTTTTGGTGCCATGTACCCCTTCGGCAGTTTGGTGAAATTTATGGATCCCATTTCAGAATAATGTTCATAAATTGTACAAATTAAAATATATAAGACTACAGGGAAACCAATTGTATTGACAAGTGCTCAGCAAAATACTTTTTTAAAAAATATATATTTTATTGATTTTTTACAGAGAGGAAGGGAGAGAGATAGAGAGTCAGAAACATCGATGAGAGAGCAACATCGATTAGCTGCCTCCTGTACATCCCCCACCGGGGATGTGCCCGCAACCCAGGTACATGCCCTTGACCGGAATCGAACCCGGGACCCTTCAGTCCGCAGGCCTACGCTCTATCTACCGAGCCTAACCGGTTTCGGCGCTCAGCAAAATACTTTTAAAAAGCAAATATGTTTTACATCTTTTTTAATGCATGATATAGCAAGATCTAGGAGCATGTGATGGCTAATTGTATTTATTCATTTAATTGGACTGCCCAGATATTTGGTTAAACATGGTGTTTCTGGGGGTGTCTGTGAGGACTTTATTGGATGAGATTAGCATTTGATTCAGTAGGCTGAGTGAAGAGGATTGCCCTCCCCAGTATGGGTGGGCCTTGTTCAATCTGTTGAAGGCCGAATAGACAAAAACGCTGAGTAAGGGAGAGCCTATTCGCTCTCTGCCTGACTGTCTTCAAGCTGGGACATCAGTCTTCTCCTGGCTTGGGACTCAGCCTCAGACTGAAACTTACATCATCAGCTCTCCTGGCTCTCAGGCCTTTGGGCTCAGACTAGAACTACACCACCAGCTGATTTGGGTCTCCAGTTTACGGAGTGCTGACCTTGAGACTCTCATGAGTTCATTGTAGTGATGAGTGTATAAGAGTAAACAATATCTTGAGATATGTTGCAACATGTGTGCCATAACTATAATGTGATATGAAATACCTGCGACTTATAGTTCACAGGAGCCAATACCACCACTATGGTTCGTTGCCTACATTCATAAGTGAATGAAGGAAATGCTAAATTTCAGGTGGAGGTTAGGGAAGATAAAAAACTTAATGTATTCCCCATGTTGGTGAACGCTGTTGGTTCTGTGCCTGATAACAGCTTCTATTGTTACCTTTGCATTACCAGCTCTTCCCTGAGCCTTATTTCAGAGTACTATTCCTGGGCGACTGCAGACCTTTGTCTACTGATGCAGAAAAGGAAAAATGCATGGGTGTTTAAGTCCTCCAAAGGCAGCCCATAGCCAATGACTGACGGGTGAGGATGTAGGAAAAGTCAGCTTTTTTGCTTTGAGATGGCACAAAACTGAAGTGTAATGGATGTTCCAGAGTTCCCCTGTAGGATCAAGCTGAGGTTGGGCCTTTGCCTAAAATTTCATCATATTATCATTCTGCTTTTCCCTCGGTCCCAGTTACTCTTTAATAAATCACTTGCACATGAATCCTCATTTCAAGGTCTGCTTCCAGATAACTTGACTTAATATACTCACCATCCGATTTACAGAACCCCTGGGTCACAGATCCCTGCTCTAGGGGAAGTGGTGGAACAAGTTTGAATGCAATTGTATTTCAGGTTGAACTTGCTGCTCTCAGCAAGTTATTGTTATTAAGAGACAGGTGAACCTAGACTAGAACAGAGCTGGACTATATTCAAGCAGAGATCAAAGAGAATGAAGAAAACCTAGAGATCATGAGATTTACAGAAACTCCCTCCGCTTCCCGACTCCAAATATTTAGGGATAAGAAAGAAAAAACAGTGAGTGACAAAGGCTTAGTAAAATTTCTAAGTAAACGAAACGACAGCTGTGTGTGGCAATTGGATTAGGATATTCTCTTCTCTGCCGAGCCCAAAGGTAACCACCTTTTAGGTGAAAGAGCAAACCGTGGAGGAAAGAAACAAAGAAGTCAGACAGCCTTGAGAACTGGATCTAGATATGGCTGACAAATTTAGCAAGTGAAAATACAGGACACCCAATATTTTTTTCTGGCAACCTTAGGTCTAGAAAATGACTTTGGGAGTAGTTACTGACACCTGAGTCTTTCCAAAAGCAAATAGATCAGAAATATCTAAGTCATAGAGGGAATTGTATTGATAAAGAAATGATAAGCCTGGTCTAAGAAAACTTTGGCCTATCCAGAGAACTTAAAAACAACCCTCAAGTCTCCGAATTTGCATGGGCAGGAAGCCCATGGTGCAAGCCCCAAAGATGCCATGCTCTCCCGTGCCTACTTCAGACGTGGCTGGGAAGAGTAATGTAAAAAAGAGAGCCTCTCAGGGACTACAGAGAAAAATGCTAACAAAAAATTTTCCCGAAAGGTAGGACGTAGTCTAATCAAAGAACTCCTCCCACCCCAAGATAGAAGTCTTCACAGTGCCCGCCCAGCTCTTTTTCACCAGTTGCTAAGGGCTAACGGGTAGGCAAACTTTTTGACTCGAGGGCCACAATGGGTTCTTAAACTGGACCGGAGGACCGGAACAAAAGCATGGATGGAGTGCTTGTGTGAACTAATATAAATTCAAAGTAAACATCATTACATAAAAGGGTACGGTCTTTTTTGTTGTTTGTTTTATTCATTTCAAATGGGCCGGATCCGGCCCGCTGGCAGTAGTTTGCCCATGGCTGGGCTAGTAACTGTGTGTATCTCCTGAATGGGTGTGTGCGTGTGTTTGTTTGTTTGTTATATTGTGGATTGTTTGCCCTAGCTCCACTATTGTATGCAGAGAAGGGGAAAAGAATAGTTTACAGAAAACTTGTTTTTCCAGAAGTTATTAGACCATGAGGAGCCATATCCAGACCTAATGGAGAAGACTGTGTCTCCCACAGATATTGGATTTTGAGCTTGGCTCAATGACTATAAGAGACTTTGGGTTGTTTTGGAGAAAGGTTTATTTTCTATGTGTGGTGAAAAATGAAATGGGTATTTGATGACCAGAAGGGTGCACTAATCACAGAGATCAAACCCATGTTCTCCTCTTCCGGGACACATAACTAAACTACATCTCCCAGCCTCCCTTGCAGTATGGTGTGGCTACGTGTCTCAGTAATATAGTAACTATTAGGCCTGATCCATAAAAACCTCCAAGGAGCGAACCTTCATACCTGTTCCCCCTTTTGGTTGACTGGAAGGTGATGATCCCGAGACAAACATGGGAACCACATACTGAAGATGGCAGAACCAAAGATGGAATCACCACTCAGAAGAGAGCTAGCTGCCTTAGAAAACCACCTAACCACATGCCCTGACCAGTGTGGCTCAGTGGCTAGAGCGTTGGCCTGTGGACTGAAGAGTCCCAGGTTCGATTCCGGTCAAAGGCGTGTGCCTTGGTTGCGGGCACATCCCCAGTGCGGGGTGTGCAGGAGGCGGCTGATCGATGTTTCTCTCTCATGGATGTTTCTAACTCTCTATCCCTCTCCCTTCCTCTCTGTAAAAAATCAATAAAATATATTTTAACCCCTTCCCCAACAATTTTTTTGTTAAAAACGTTTCTTTTTCAGACTAATTTTTTTATTTTGGTTCTATCTAGTATTTTTGATGCTGGTTATGAAAACAGTTTGTAATTATTTTTTCTTCCCATTTTTGTGGTTAAGAATAGTATTTCCTCAGAAAGTTTCTAGATGAAATTATTTAGAATGGTACGTATGTAGCTGGTTTTTGAAGGTAAAGTTTTAGACGAGTATACTTGTCGACGACTGAAAAAAGAACATTTTGTGAAAACGTGTATACACGTTTCTGCCGGGGAAGGGGTTAAAAAGAAAGAAAGAAAGAAAACCACCTAACCACAGATGCACACTTTGGACTGTTGGGTAAATGAAGATTATGTTAAACCACTGAGATTTTGAAAATCCATCTAAGACAGTGGCTCCTGAAGTGTGGCCCCAAACCAGCAGCATCAGTCACCTGGCACCTTGATAGAAATTTAAATTTGCAGTCTCCATCCCAGATCTGTTAAATCAGGAACTCTGGGGATGGGGGCCAAGCAAGCCCACCAGGTGAACCTGACGCACACTGAAGTTTGAGAACCATTGATATAACAGCTAGTGTAAACGAATACCGAAACCTGCTGATGTTAACTAATAAAACATCAAGTGGGCAGCCCCTAAAGTTGATCAGTCAGTAGATTAGCCTTCCTGAATCCCTCCTGTCAGACATTTCTCATACAGCTTCTTTTTTAGGTTCATTCCATTCTGTTTCTCTACCCATTTCACAGAGGAGTATAACAAAGGCACGCAATATTGAGCAATAAAAAAGATCCTTTTGAAAAGGGACAGAAGTGGGGGAAACAAGTGTGTGAATACTTACACTGGTCTGTTTTTGCCCTGATACTTTATTTATGGTCTTCAAACTCTCTAGCTCCCAACCTTGTTCATGTGTACCAAGTGTTTGAAGAGCCATATACCTTGAGCTTACTTGTGTTCTGTTTAGAATTTTGAATCTAATTCTTATTAGATTCTTTGTTCTATGTTGATTAGAGAAAAAAAAAAGTCTCTCTTCAAATAATGACTGTTCTGGACAAGTCCTGGGAGCAACTACAGATTTCCTCTATCCAAGGAGGACACCTAGAGGCTACTTGTGATGTGGTAGCCTATCCTGAAACGTTTTCCAAATTGTTTTCTTCACAGACCCAATTATCATTCATAAATCATAGATCCAAAAAGTCCAAGTAAAATAAATATTAATGTATAGTTAATCTTTAAGCGGAGGAAACACACCTAAGAAGGTTGCATTTATTTTCCAGGCCCAGTAGAAGTACATTGCAGGGTAGAGAAGAACTTGTGAATGTGAGAGGTGGACAATTGGGGAAATTTGAATGCGGACTGAATGTTGGTTGATGTCATTGAGTTAATGTTGGTTTTCTTAAGTCTTGTTAGAGCAGTGGTTCTCAACCTTGGCTGCACATTAGAATCACCTGGGAATCTTTTTAAAATCCTGATTTCTGGGCCTCGTCCTCCGGAAATTCAAAAAGATTTCCAGGTGATTCTAATGTACAGCCAAGGTTGAGAACCACTGAGTTAGAGCATTATGTTTGTGTGGTGGAATGTTTTCTGTTCTTTGGAGATGCAGGCTGACATTTAAGGGTAAGGTTGGAAGATGTCTGAAACCTACTTTCAGATGTTTTGGCAAAAGGGAAGAGTGTGTTTACAAACAGAGAGAGCTGTAGCAAGATGTTGACAGTTGGTGAATCTAGGTGGAAAGAATACATTCATTACGCTGTTCTTTTAACTTTTCTGCACAAATTCTTTTCAAAATAAACAAATTGGAATGTAAAAGCTTTGAGCTGCCACTTAAAATGTTAACTGAATTTGTGTCTCAACAGTTGTGACAGCTCTTGTAATCACACACAGTTATCTGCTGGTTTTAGTGTCTTTCACAGGGAACACAGCAAACACCCACAACGATCAGCTGATTGATTTAGAAGTGCTTGCTTTTCTCATTATGAATTTTTGAGATAGGTATATGGTAATTTCTTTTTCATTATCTGCATTCTTAGGAAATATGATCACAATATTCACAATGTTAAAAATTAAACTAGCGCTATCTTGATACAGAGCACAATAGTTAATCCACAGGCAAAATAAAACAAAACTGGTTGTTACAAGGCACCTAAATTGCTCACTTTAACGTGTGTCACTTGGAGGAAGGCAGCAATGGATGATTCCTTTCTGTGAACTGACAATCAAGGTTGTCAACATCAGCCTCGGGGGGGGAAAAACGGTAACCAAAAGGTGGATAATTTGTGTCCCCGCCATTTAAAACTACAAAGAGGGTTGCTTTCAACTGCTATTTTTGTGGGTTGCACCTTTCATGGCTTTTGCACCTTTCCCCCGACCTATGGCACAGTGCAGAAACTGGGACTTCCCACGTTCAGGTGAGGGATTTCCCAGTGCCCAAACAGGAACAGTCTCTGGCAAACTGGGAAGACTGGTCACTCTAGCACTGGTGGCGACCCCTAAAATAACAGAGACATATGAGCAAAGAGATTGGCAATGATCCATTTTCAGAAATATGTCCCTTTGAGACTGCAAGATCAATCTCTAACCTAAAGCTAATTAGTAGATCACTTGTCAGCATATATCCAAAAAAGCAGTCACCACTTAAGACAGGCGACCAGTGTTAAAAAACAAATCAATCTAACCTGAACAGTGTGGCTCGGTTGAGCATCGTCCCATGCACCCCAGAGGTCCCTGGTTTGATTCCTGGGTTACAGCTTGATCCTCAGTAGCGGGTGTGTGGGAGGCAACCAATCAATGTTTCTATCTCTCCCTCTCCCTTTCCCCCGCCCTCTCTAAAAATCAGTAAAAATGTATTTTTAAAAACAAAATAAAAATAAATCATTCTAAAGTAGCCTTGTTTCATTTCTTGATAGGATTATAAGATTATCAATGAGGAGAATATCAGAGACCTGTATACTTGACTTTTTTGGTGAGGTATTTGAACTATTTTGAGAATAAGTTGCCAATATGATGTGCCATTATTCCTTAGTAAGTTAGCGTGCGTTCTCTATAAACATGCTCCTGTATAATCACAATACAATCATTAAAATAAGAATCAACACTCGTACATTGGTACCTTCTACTTCAGACTCTGCTCAAGTTTTAAAGAGTTGATTAAACAGATCTGTCCAGGACTCTGTGCTGTCTTTGGTTGTCATAACTATTTAATCCCTTTCGCTCTGAAATGGTTCCCAGTCTTTCTTTGACTTTAAGAGCACAAAATAGTTATTTTGTGGAATGTCTCTCATTTTGGGGTTCCAGTTCTTCCTAATGATTAGTTCCAGTTACTCCTTTTTGGTAAGGAATCCATGTTTTTTTCATTGCAACCAATCAGCTAGAGCTTAATTTTTTATATATATATATATTTTATTGATTTTTTACAGAGAGGAAGGGAGAGTGATAGAGAGTTAGAAACATCGATGAGAGAGAAACATCTATCAGGTGCCTCCTGCACACCCCCCACTGGGGATGTGCCCGCAACCAAGGTACATGCCCTTGACCGGAATCAAACCTGGGACCTTTCAGTCCACAGGCTAATGCTCTATCCACTGAGCCAAACCGGCTAAGGCAGCTAGAGTTCAATTTTGATTAGTCCCATGGTGATTTTGATCACTTGGTTAAAATGGTATCTGTCAGTCTTCTCCATTGTACAGTACTGATTAATAAGCATTTAGGGGGGTACATTGTAATATGTTCACAACTCATGACTTAACAAATCTTCAGATTATTTACATATTAATTTATATCAGTATGGACTCATGGTTTCCTATTTTATTAGATAATCTTCTCCTTTGCTGTATCTGTAACAGAAATTTGGATCATCTTGAATACACAGGGGTAAGTAAAAGTTTACAGTTATTTGTATGAAAAATAATATAATAATAAATAATAACATAAGAATAAGCTCTGTTTCATGTACTCACAACTGTAAACCTACTTTTATTTGCTTTTCTCATATTTATTTATTTATTTTATTATAGGTGTTTTTTTTTTAAATGCATTTTATTGACTTTTTTACAGAGAGGAAGGGGAGGGATAGAGAGCTAGAAACATCGATGAGAGAGCAACATCGATCAGCTGCCTCCTGCACACTCCCTACTGGGGATTTGCCCGCAACCCAGGTACATGCCCTTGACCGGAATCGAACCTGAGACCTTTCAGTCCGCAGGCTGATGCTCTTTCCACTGAGCCAAACCGGTCAGGGCTAGGTTTTTTTTTATAATCCTCATCCAAGGATACCTTCCCATTGATTTTCAGAGAGATTGGAAGGGAGAGGAAAGACAGAGAGAGAGAGAAACATCAATGTGAGAGAGACATCCATTGGTTGCCTACTGCACGCACCTTTTCTTCTAAGAATCTATGCTTTTATGATTAGCCCAAGGCCGTATACTAGTTAATTCTTATTATAAAGGATCAGATCCTGTGGAAGATTGAAAACATGATCATAAAAAAATATTTAAAAAATACATAGGATCATAATATTTTCCTGGTTCTTCTATTAAGAGGTGGAGTCTATTTCCCCACCCTTTATTATTTTTTTAAATAGATGTTTTTATTGATTTCAGAGAGGAAGGGAGAGAAAGATAGAAACATCAATGATGAGAGAGAATCATTGATTGGCTGCCTCCTGCACCCCCCCTACTGGGGGTCAAGCCTGCAACCCAGGCATGTGCCCTTGACTGGAGTCAAACCTGGGACCTTTCAGTCCGCAGGCCGACGCTCTATCCACTGAGCCAAACCAGGTAGGGCTATTTCTCCATCCTTTAAATCTGGGTTGGCCTTGTGACTTGCTTTGATTAATAGCATGTAGTAGAAATGATGTTGTGAGAGTCTTGGATCTTAGGCCTGAATAGATCTTGCAGCTTCTACTCTTGCTCTCTTAGAATCCTGAGACCTGCCAGTGTGTGACTCAGTGGTTGAGCACCGGCCTGTGAACCAGGAAGTCACAGTTTGATTCCTGGTCAGGCCACATGCCTGGGTTGCAGACTCTATCCTCCAGTGCAAGGCGTGCAGGAGGCAGCTGATCCATGATTCTCTCTCATCATTGATGTTTCTCTCTCTCTCTCTTCCTTTCTGAAATAAATAAAAATTTATTATTTAAAAAAGAATCCAGAGATCACCATGCCATAAGAAAGCTCGGTTTTATGGCTGAATTTGTTTCCTCAAATTCGTACGTTGAAGTCTTAACTCCTAGCACTTCATAATATGACGTTATTTGGCAACATGGCCTTTACAGGGTAAGTAGGTTAAAGTCAGGTCATCAGGCAGACCCTAATCCGATATGACTGATGTCCTTATAAAAAGAGGAAATTTAGACAGAGTCACACACACACTGGGAGGACACCATGTGAAGATGAAGGCAGATAGGAGTGATGCATCTACGCACCAGAGAACACCAAACATTATCAGCCAACCAGAAGCTAGGAGAGGCAAAGGTTAGTTTCTTCCTCACAGCCCTCAGAAGGAATCAATCCTGCTGACACCATGATCTTGGAGTTTTAGTCTCCAGAACTGTGAGTAAATCCGTTTCTATTGTTTAAGTCTCCCTAACATACCAATAAACTAATATACCTGCTCATTCTGCAGTAGGTTAGATTGTTTGTATTAGTTTACTAGTGCTGCCATAACAAAGTACCACAGACTGGGTAAGTTAGACAACAGAGATTTATTTTCTCAGAGTTCTTGAGGTTGAACTCTGAGATCAAGGTTGTCGGCAGGGTTAGTTTCTTCTGAGACCTCTCTTCGGTTTGTAGATGGCTTGCTTCTGTGTCTTCACGTGACCTTCCTTCTGTGTGTGTGTCCAAACTTCCTCTTCTTCTAAGGACACCGGTCACATTGGTTCAGGACTCACTCTAGTTTTAATCTAATCACATCTTCAAATAGGGTCATATTGTGAGATAGTAGGGGCTAGAGCTTTGACATAAGAATTAGAAGAGATGGGGTGCATACAACTCAGCCCATAACAAGAGGCCATATGGAGGAGAGCCAAGATGCTAACTTACAGCAGCACCAACTGCCTGATCGGAGGCCATTGTGAACCTTCCCTCCAGCTCCGCTGACCCGCCAGCTGACTGCTGCTACATGAGGGAGCTTAGGTGAGCTCAGCAGAATTGGCTGGCCAACCCATAGAATTGCAAGAAGTCATACATCACTGTTGTTTTAAGCCACTATGTTTTGGGGTACGTAGTTTGTTATGCAGCAATAGATAACAGAAACAACCCCATTTCACATAAATTCTAAACCAGGCCCATTTCCATTACACTGTAGTGATGGGCTACATGTTAAATGGGTTGTGTAATCGGCTGTTTCATTATTACCATAGGAAAGGGATGAGTACTAATTTATTAACTTAAAATGAATAGATGTTATTATCGCTCCTAGTGACATTTATATAGCACTTTGCCAATTTGAAGTAGTCTCTTAATAATTTATAAAGGTTTTAATTGAAGAAATATTGAATCATAGACCCATGGGAGTTAAGAGGAACAATAAGAGGTCATTTAATCCATCTCCTTATCTTCAAAGAGAATGACTTATTCTATCCCAGCCAGATAAGAGTCATCTGCCTCCTCCTGATTGTCATCCAAAAAAACTTTTAAAGTGTGTTTCTGTAAATGGAACTGTATTTAGCACTCTATAGGCCTTGAAAGATTTGATGCAACAACAATGCAGAGACAAACCACACATAAACAAAATTCAAAGTACTGCATGCACAAACAGCCTAAAAGAATGAATAAAGAAGATGTGGTACATATATGCCATGGACTATTATTCAGCCATGAGAAGGGGGGCAATTCTGCCATTTGTGAGAAAATGATGGTTAGCAGGGGCTGGGGGTGAAAGAAATGGGGAGATATTGTTCAAGGATACAAACTTCCAGTTATAAGCTGAATAAGTTCTGGGGGTCTGTTGTATAGCATGATGATATAGCTAATAATATTATATTATATACTTGAGATTTGCTAAGAGTAGACCTTAAATGCTTTCACCACAAAAAAGAAATAGGGGGTGAGGACAGGGGTCAATGGGAAAAACAAACAAACAAACAAACAAACAAAGGGGATATCTGTAATACTTTCAACAATAAAGATAAATAAATAAAATGTTTTTGTAGGGGCAGAAGAACCATGGTCCTGTAAAAAAACCTACTTTGGAATAAAAAATGTGAGTATTGTTTACTGTTAAAAAATAGCAATTATGTGAGGTAATGTAGATATTAGCTAAGGATATGGTGATAATCACTGTGTAATATATAAGTGTATCAAATCAACACCTTAAACAATGCTATATTTCAATTATAGCTCAATAAAGCTGGAAAAAGAAAGAAAACTACATATACAATGACTTTTTTTAGTTTCAGTTATCAACATAAACATTTTAGCCCATGTAGATAATATAGACAAACATAATCATACAAAAACATTCATGTATGCAAGTAAAAGAAAAGGTTTAGGGAAATATGACAACTCTCAGATATTTGAAGGGCTGTTGTGTAGCAGAAAGGTTAGGTTTGCTTTGTGTAGCTACTGGGGACAACTAGGACCAGGGGTGAAACAGGTGGAAATTTCAGGGAGGCATGTGTCAGTGTATCTTTAGGAATAACTTTTTAAGAATTAGAATGTTTTAAAACAAATGGCTCCCTCACTTGAATTATTATAGAGGGAATTCCAGGAGATTTGCCTAGATGACCTCTAAAATTCTTTCCAACCCTGTGACTCTGAGCCACCTGTCAAAATTAAACATATTTGGAGGATGTAGAGAAAGGTAACTGAATTTTATAGGCAAAGAATTGTTATCAGCTATGCCTGTTACAGGTATGAACAGAATAGAGACCAGGGAAACGGTTATATCCCTATGTATAAATCTGAGATTTTCTTATGAAGGAGGCAGGATCTGAGTATAGGTATGAACAGAATAGAGACCAGGGAAACTGTTATATCTCTATGTATAAGAGATTTTCTTATGAAGGAGGCAGGATCTGAGTAGAATCCTAAGTACCATAGGGGAATCACTCAGAAGCCAAACTGGGGAGAATATGATTATTGTGAAAGTCATAGCTAAAAAAGAAGACATCCCAGAAAGAGGCTAATTGGATGTACATATACCTGTCATAGGAGGGGTATGGGTTTGAGGAACAGGAGATGATGAACAAAAGGACCTGATGCTAAAGGTTTGGAACCTGGGAGGAAAAGGCTAGTAGCAGGCGAATCAAGCAGAGAGATGACTTGAGTCCAAATGAACACAGATGTGTCCATACAGATGTAGGGAGAGAAGTAGATATGGGAGATAATGTAAGACTGTAACAAGAGCCTGGAAATGCAGGCTGGTGAAGACAAGGATCAGTGAAGCATGGCTCACACTCTTCTTGCTTCTGGAAATAATGGCATTGCTTCTGGAGAAGATCGAGATGATGAGCATCTGTGTCTTCAGTGTGCCTGTTGGTGTTGGTGCTGTGTCTGATCTTTCATGCCAGTTCCCTGGCCATCATACAGGTGAGGCTGGCTGTCCCTGCACTACTGTGCACCATCCCTGCTACGACTCCTCCCCCACGCCCCCCCACACACACATGCTTTCTGCCCCTGATGGAAGCTCACAGCTGCCCTCAATTAAGTTTATGTTTTGGGATTGTTTTGAATGTTAAAGTGTAATTCTCCGGCAATTCATTTTGGCTTGGTTATGTTGAGATGAAATAGTTTCCCTAACTTTGTTTCTCCCGAACTCCCTTTCTGAAAGTTCCCATCTCACGTTGAAAATGAAAGAATGGAAAACATCTACAAGATAGTGCATGTATTCTAAGTCTCTACTTACAAGATATTCTTGTTTTAGCCTAGATAGGATCTTAAGAATCAATGACAGGAATTTTTCATATGAAAAACAAAGGTCTTATGTAATTGTTCACATGTGCAGGTAGCTGGTGATAACCAGGTAGGAATGACTAATAAAGTGACATATGATTCCACATGTTTTTATTGGTTGACGGGTGTTTTGGTTTTTAGTTAAATGCGAAGTGGTAGGTGGTGGTGGTGGTGGTGGTGGTGGTGGTGGTGGTGGCGGTGGCTCACCTGAATAAATACTGTGGAATTTGTTCCATGATCTAAGTTTATATCACCTGAAGAAATTAGACTTGGAAAAGTTGATGGACTTCTGAAAACATTACATTTTTTTTTTTGGTATGAATAGTAAGTGCTTGTATGACACTTACATGCCCAATATTGTTTTAAGTGCCCTAAATATATTAACTAATTTAATTCTCACAAGAGCACTATAAGGTAAGTACTATTGTTATTATCATCACCTCAAAGATGAGGAACTGATGCATAAAAAGGTTATTTGCCCAAGAACAAATAGCTAATAAGTATAAACACACTTTTGAACCCAAGCAGTCTAAGCGTCAGAGTTCCTACCCCTAACCACTGTGCATACTATATGCATATTCCATTGTGTAACATTAGCAGAGAAGCCAGAGTGATACCCCCAAATTGAATTTTCTAAGATAATACAAATGAAACAAAAACCCCAACATTTTGCTCTGTGACCACTTTTATTCCTCATGAATGATTTTTTTTCCCAGCGGTTGCAAACACTTTGAGAATTCCAAAGGGGCGTGTGTGTGGTATTTTAAACACAGGAAAACTTCGATCCAAATAGAAAATTCATATTCTATTCAGTGCTAAAGCATAGTGGTTTTGTTCCCGTTTTTGGGGGCAGTTTCTGTTATTTCTGGCCACAGCCTGGATGGCAATGGAATAATTTCATAGTGCTCTTATAATAGCGAGTATCAATGTCAGGGATGGTTCATCTAAGGTCAGGCTTTTAAGACATGTAAAGGAGGCCAGCAGTTACCTCTTTCTCCTAAACCTATCTTCCCAGTGATTGTTTTGTTGCTTCTTTACAACAAAGCATCCATCCTCTCTGCTTTCATTTTAAGCAAATTTTTAGTGGGATACCCTCAATAACTGATACTTTTTATAAAGGAAATAGAAAAGCCAAAGGAAGATAATTATCCAATTCTTTGAAAATTTAAAAAGCTGGATCAATATTAAGATGCAAGAATGTGTAGTGGGGGGGGATAAGTGAATATTTGCACACATAAATATGTATTGTGTGTGTGTATAAACACACTTTTCTGCTTGACTCACCCTCTTTAGATAATATAAATTAAGGGTGAGTAAGTTCTGACTCAGAAAACAGAGTTAAAGATAGATTTTTGTCCCCCTTTGTCATCAAAAGAAGACCTGACCACGTGCCAGGTTTATAAAGCACGCCAGTGGGAAGATTAGCTTGGCTGTCAAGCATTGTGAGGGTAACAGAAACACACATGTGGTTAGGTGGTAAAGGAGTTCCAGAGGAATTCATGGTAACCTAATACGAGGACTGGGGCCACAACTGCTTCTTCCCTGAGTCTGTAGAGTGCAGACAACCGAGCCAGCCGAGTGCAATTTACCATCATGAAATAATTTCAAAAAAAAAATCACAATGAAACAATAATGTACCTCTTTACTATCTTCATGCACATTTTGGCTGATTTTGACCCTAGGTTTGCTGCTGACAAGGGTGTGTACAGAGATCCTCCCGAGCACTTTAGGGATCCTCACCTGGATGGCAACCACCTCCTGCCCTGTGCTTGTCTCTCCCAGCTATGCCTGCTAAGGCGCGGTGCACTCGGGGCGCCTCGCTGGGCGGATTCATGTGGCAGGTGGAGGTGGGACAGGGAGGGCTTGACACCCACCGACCACCAAAGGCGGTCGCGTGTGGAGCGGAACGTGGGAGTCCGAGATGCGGCGAAGGGACCGAGGGGCCGAAAGACCTTGACGGGGCAGCGGACGTGCTAGCGAGGTGGTCAATGGGGC
>NW_006284340.1:2237402-2238420 GCF_000327345.1 Myotis davidii
GCGGCTCGGGGAGGAGGTCGCGGTGGGTAGTGCCGCCAGGGGAGGGGAGGCGAGGCGTGAGCTCCATCCTGGGGGTGTTGGTGTCAATCGATCGTTAGCGAAGAGAACGGGAGTTGTGTCTTAAAGGGATGGGGAAAGAGCCACGGAATCTCGGGAGCCAGTGGCGTAGAAAGTCTGTCCGTAAGTCAGGCGATGTGCAGTGCCAGGACAGTGGACAATGCCCGCCCGTGGGAGAGAGAAGGGGTGTATCTTAGCACTTTTTGATTACCGCCCCCTTCCCCCCCCAAAAAACCAACCCCAAAAAACAAAAACTGGAAATGAAGGGCTTTGCCAAACCATACCTGTGTTCTGCTCTTTTAAGTAGGCTAGAACTCTGAGATGGCTGGTAGGGGTTAGAGGAGGTCGGTGGGCATGGTTAGGATTTTGGATACGAACTAGTTTTTCTTTCTACCAGGTGTGCATGTATTCACACGTATTTCCTCTCTGTAGTCTGGAACCTATTACTCTGGTTACCAAGGTATTTTTAGAATAGTTGTCTCCAAACTCTTCTGATCATACACTTTTTATCAGTAAAAGAGCATAAACCTCAGGTATTAATGTATCTTTTAAATTTTATATTTGCCTGAACGTTGTTAATATGTATGCAACTTATAATGTACACAGAAATAGAATTTAAGAAAGCATGAAATGAACAATAAGTATAATATTAAGTTCTAATATGTATCTTTTCCTGCAGCCCAGTGGATTCTTTTGCACTTCCTCTGAGCTGCTCCCACCCACACTACTTTTGAGACTGATTTTTTAGAGGAAGGGAGAGTGGAGAAGGAAGGAAAAAAAAAACCCAAAATTGACCTTCATGAGGTTTAGATATCTTGAGACCTGAGAGAAGCTGAAGACATAGATATGACCTCTATATAAAGGAGGGGGATAGTTGAGGTTGGATGAGAGGTAGCAAACTGGACTCTCCCTGAAGAGGCCTATAGAAAATAATAAAGGATAAAAGATGTTCTGTACTGCA
>NW_006284340.1:2238543-2238830 GCF_000327345.1 Myotis davidii
TAGAACTGGAGTTTTGGAGGAAGTAAAGCAAAGAAAAAGATGAACTCAGGGAGCTGTGGCTGCTAGGTGAGTTGCATTCAGAGAATTCTGGGTTTGGACTTTGTGAACAAGCTGAGTTGTTCCTTAGTGGAGGAGATATAAGGGATTTGGGGCCATTCAAGAATTACATGTCTACTATTAAAGACAGGGCTCCTCAAACTTTTTAAACAGGGGGCCAGTTCTCTGTCCCTCAGACCATTGGAGGGCCGGACTATAGTTTAAAAAAAACTATGAACGCCCTAACCGGT
>NW_006284340.1:2238880-2248276 GCF_000327345.1 Myotis davidii
GATGTGAGTTTTTCTTCCAGGGATGTGAGTGAACATGTTACGAAGGTGTTATATGGCTTATTCTTTTGAAATCACTTCCTAAAACACAGGCAGCCCTAGCTGATTTGGTCCAGTGGATAGAGTGTCGGCCTGCATACTGAAGGGTCCTGGGTTCGATTCTGGTCTAGGGCACATGTCCAGGTTGCAGGCTGATCCCTAGTTGGGGGCATGCAGGAGGCAACCGATCAATGATTCTCATCATTGGTGTTTCTGTCTCCCTCTCCCTGTCCTTTTCTCTCTGTAAAAAATCAATAATTATATATATATTTATATACAGTATATATATATTTATATACAGAATATATATATAAAATAAAACACAGGAGGCAAGAGTGGGTGAATAGTCTTCAGGGAAGAAATCCACGTAGCTTTGCTTTGTGGAAAGTGTCAATGTGGGTTAAACTTGGCCCAGTAGGCAACCGTGATCCTCTTCCTCTAGCACAGCGGTTCTCAACCTGTGGGTTGCGACCCCTTTGGCGTTTGAATGACCCTTTCACAGGGGTCACCTAAGACCATCCTGCATATCAGATATTTACATTACGATTAATAACAGTAGCAACATTACTGTTATGAAGTAGCAACGAAAATAATTTTATGGTTGGGTCACAACAGGAGGAACTGTATTTAAAGGGCCAGAAGGTTGAGAACCACTGCTCTAGCATCTTATTCAGGACATAAGATTTTCAGAGAATGAGGAAGTCATGAAGAATGGAATAGGAAGAGATTTTGAAGGATGGATGGGAGTTGGACTTATGGAGCAAGAAAATGAGGGCAGGCTGGTCAGGAGAAACAAATTAAGCTTGGACAATGGAAAAAAACATAATTTGTTGATGGGATAGTGAGGACACAACTGTCAGGAGTTAAGCAAATACTCCAGAAGTGAAGAATAGAGCAGAAATGGCAAGAATCAAGTCGTCGACCTCGCTACACCTGGCTAGGTGATTTAGTCAATTACCGTCTTTGGTTTTTTAATCTTTAAAATGTTGGATCGGGTGATTGCTAAGGTACCTTCTGACTCTTAAGATTTTATTATTTTAATTGAGAAGCAGTGGGAAGAAAACTTGGAATACGTTGGATGGGCTCTGGTTATGGAAAATGTGGGAAAGGAGTTTTTATCAATTTACCTGATTGGCTGTTTTATAGGATACTGCAACAAATCCAAGTATGATATGCTCAAAGACTGGCCTTGAGTGGAGGCAGAGGAAATAGGAGGGGTAACGTCAAGGGATATTTCATTCATTTAACAAACAAAATTTTTTTGAGCATCTGTTATGTACTGGGCCCTGGGGATGTTGCTGTGAATATGAGTCCCTGTCCTTGTGGAACTTAAATAACTTAATGATTTGACATAGAGGGTGAAATAGGAGAGATCACTTTGGAATATTTAAGGGCATGAATTCTGGAGCCATGCTGCCTGGATTTGAAACTTGGCTCAGCTGCGTATTATCTGTGTGACCTTGGGCAAAGTATTTAACCTTTTGTGCCTTGGATTCTCCATTTGTAAAATGGGCCTAATAAGAGTACTTAGTACTTAAACCTAGATTTAATGAGTTAATATATATGAGGCACGTAGAATAGTGCCTTGCACACAGTGAAGAGCTCAGTATGTGTTAGCTGCTACCATTTCTACCATTATTAAAAATAGAGATGAGTCAAAGATGATAAGGTTTTGACATTGGCTGAGATGGTGATTTTTTGTTGACAGGTTTGGAAGTTAGACACTGATTGGAAGGATGGGAATAGGGTAAGCTTGTTGCCAAAGACTAGTATGAAAATAAGGAAATTAGCAAATAATATAGTAAACAGAGGTGAAATGAGTATTATTCTTAGACAGATGGGTGTTTACAAACTTTTCCATAGATGAGTTTCTCAACCTTGGCAGTATTGACATTTTGGGGTGGGTAATTCTTTGTTGTGGGGGGCTGGCCTGTGCTTTTTATAAGATGTTGAGCCACATCCCTGGCCTCTACTTAGTAGATGTCTGTAGCATACCTTTCTGGCAACAACTTCTCTCCCCTCCAGTTGTGACAACCAGAAACATTTTCAGGCATTGCTAAATGCCCCCTGGGGGGCACAGTTGCTCCCAGTTGAGAACCACTGCTTAGAAATATGTAGTAGATTCGGTATTGAATGAATAAATGAATTAGATTTAAAAATTCCTCAGTGGACTTATCATTTGATATTTACACACAAAAATCTAGATCTAGAACTAGTATACAAATCACTGTCTTGAGTTTCAGTATTGAGGTATCTGCACACAATTTTATATATGAAAGTTAAGTCTGACAAGCTATCGAGTTTACCTATAGGTTTAAAGTGGATCAAATACTGTATGTAGTTAATCAGTAAACATGTACATGTTATAGAAATGTTTTATCAGAGTCCATGATTTTTCTTCTGTAGAAAGAAATGGTATTTTCTTATTGAAAATGAGAATGGTATTTTTTAAAAATATATTTTATTGATTTTTTACAGAGAGGAAGGGAGAGGGAGAGAGATACAGAGTTAGAAACATCGATAAGAAACATCGATTTCAGCTGCCTCTTGCATGCCCCCTACTGGGGATGTGCCGAATCTGAGACCCTTCAGTCCGCAGGCTGAAGCTGTATCCGCTGAGCCAAACCAGTTAGGGCGAGAATGGTATTTTTTATTGTTAATATATACAAGTTGTTAAAATAATTTGCCTTGCAATTTTTGTGAATTCTGTGAATGCAATTTAGAAGGAATAAAAATAATAGGGCTGTTTTTGGTATGAAAGAGATGAGTACTGTGTGGCTTTTCTGAACTCTGTTATTGAACCTTTTTGGTGAGCTGATGTTTTGTGACTAGTAAGTAATCTAGGGGTAAATACTTTTCTTTTTAATATCTGACATACCTTACAACAGTTGAATGGTTTCATTTAAACTTCTTCTCTCATTTACTGAAAATACTACTAAAAGTTAACCTTAAGTTGTGAAGTTTTGAATAATAGAAAATTTCCCTTAAGTCAACTTATCATTTTGAGTGGTCTGGTTTATTTATTTTGGATCTATAGTTCATGTTTTAATCTTTGCGTCATGAAAGATATGGGCATCCCAGGTTCAACATGATACTGTAGAAAAGAACAGGAAGGCTAAATTGCATGGGAATCTTAATTATGGTGACCTTGTATTGTGGTCACTTATTCTTATGAAAGTGACTTTACTTTTAAAAATGAAATTAGCTGTTAGATTTTTATCAACCTCCAAATCTGTTTAAGTTGCAGATATATAGATAGCTGTGTCTGTTTTTAGCAACATGGCAATATAAATTGTGGTACAGATTTATTAAACCAATTGCCAGTAAGTTCCAGGAAAATTATGAAGTCTGAAGTTTCTCCTTCAGTATGCTTTAAAAAGAAAACAAAAGAAAAAACGGCATCTTTCCCATTCTATCCCCCATTCTATGTTGTTTTTCCTATTCATTCTCTTAAACAAAATTGGGAATGATGATGATAAATTTTTATTTGTGTAGTTTTTTTAGAGTTTATGAAGACCTTTTATGGCTTTTACTTAATTTGATCTCTACTGTTACTCTGAAATAGGTGGGGGCAGGTATTAATCTTCTCATTTTAATACATTAAAAAAAGTTAAGAGAATTGACTTTTCAAGGTCACCTAGCTGTTAAGTTATCGGACTGAAACCAAGCCCTTTTCTCCAAATCTTGCCATACTGTGGATATTTAGAGAACATAGATTCAAATCCTGCCTTGTATCTGACATTAGTAAATGGTTTACAACTCCAACCTCAGCAGATTGTTGAATTAAATAAAATTATGTAAGGCTCTTAACAGAAGTGCCAGGCACTAAGTACTCAATAAACAGTTTTGTTGTTGTCGTTACTTTCCTCAAGATGGTTGTGAAGATTGAGTCATATATGAAAATGTTCTGTATTCTGTCTACGATACTGCTATTATCAACACGATGGCATGCTAAAGTGTAGGATTGTCTTAGCATTTACTTTTAAAGTATGTTTTCTATCTCTAAATCTTTTTCTATCAAGTGACTCTTGGTTATTAAAGGACTTCTAGAAGCAAAAAGGTAGGGAAATTTTGGGAATCTGGAATCATAAGAGAATCTGAAATTACATTAGTACTACATTCCTCTGAAGGTAAATATTATCCTCTTACCATGACTTGTCTTAGGGGTTTGGGTGTCAATTAGAGCAGCGGTTGCCAACCTTTTGCACCTCACGGACCACTGGTTGGCGACCGCTGAATTAGAGGACAGTCCATAGTTCTTTTTCATTCACTCTTTTCATAGGATGTTTTTTCTTCATTCAGAGAAGTTGAATCAGAGACACAGGCCAATGCAAATATAAAGTTTAGAGATTTCATTCTAATCTGGCACATTTGTTTGCTAGTTAATATTTAATGACTTTGTATATTGTTACCTCCTTCATCCGACATCCTTTAGACTTTTTGTGCCTCCCTGTATTATTTTTAACTCTGATTATAGTTTTTGTTAAAAGCATGTTTTAGTGGGACTTTTTATGTTCATGATTTTGTAAATCAAATGAGCTTTTTCTCATATTGTGGAAATGAGATTTCAAAATACTTAAGAATATTAACCTCATCAATTTTACCATTTCTTCTGGAATAAGTAAATTTGGAGTTTTCACTGTAGATACTTCACCAAATCATGTAGAAGGACTGCTTTAAAACGTTAGCGTAGAGAGCTTGTTAAGACAGATTGCTGGGTCTCACTCCCAGAGTTTGATTCGGGTTTCAGGGGATTCAAAAATTTGCATTTCTGACAAATTTCCAGAATAGCTGATGCAGCTGGTTGGGGGGGTCACACTTTGAGAACCATTGGTGATGTGCGATTAAGATGAGTAATGGGTCAAAGGGATTCAGAGACTCTGTTGTCTGAAAACATTATGTATTAACTCTCTTCTACCTAAAACTGGTTGAAGTCCATGTGTCCCATGTCTATTGTACACATATACTAGTGTCACTGTTTTACCTCATATTTTGGTGGTAGGAAGAGATGATGTGTCTTTGCTTTGGCCTCAACATTTCTTTTTATCTCTAAAGGTTCATATGTTGAAAGTGTATTGAGAGATGCACTTTTGAAAGAATCTTGAAATCAGGGAAAAGTGAAGTAGGGCACATAGGGTTCTGTTGACACACTTAGGGTGGGCCTCAGTTCGTGAAAGAAGTGGTGAAGAAAAAAATGGCACCTATTGGGTACTGTGTCAGGCATGTTCTAAGTACTTAATTTTTGTTTTGTTTTTGTTTTTTAAACCACATAAATCCCTACTTGCCCAAATTGATACAGATTTGATAGAGACCAAAAGAATTAGGGTACCTACTTGTGATTCTATAGTTTTGGTGTATGATGGTGCCTGACCTTTTGGGGTGTGTGTGCAAAAATACTTAGGCTTTTCCCCCCATCTCTCTTGAGACCGTATTGAAGTTTTCAGAATGGTAGGTCAGGGTTAGGTGTGTATACTCTGTGGCTACAGAGTCAGACTTAGATATTACTAGAAACCCGGTGCACGAAATTCATGCACGGGTATGGTCCCTTAGGCCTGGCCCCACCCCCCGCTGTCACCCACCCCTGGCTCCCCATTCGCGGTGGTCGGTGTCTGACAGCCGGGGAAGGGACTGAGAGGTCAGCTGTTCCCACCCCCTCGCCGTCCCTGCCTCTGCCATAGGTCACCCTCCATGTGGGGGTGACTGGGGGGATGGGGGCCTTGACCTGGTGCCACCTGCATACCCCGCCACCCAACCCTGGTTCCCCATTTGCCATCAAGTGATCAGAGCCTTCCAGCCAGGTAAAGGGACTGAAAGGTGGTCACTGCGCCTCATGTGACTGGTCCAATGGTCGTTCTGATTATTCTGCCATTAGGGTCAATTTACATATTACCCTTTTATTATATAGGATCGTCTAATGAAGGGAGCAGTAGGCACTAACAAGGCTATTTGGAATCTCATGGTAACATTGAACTGCTGTCTTAATCTAGGTTTACTGTCACTAATATTTCTTATTTGAAGGCTTTTATATCCTCCCCCTTTGTTGTAGATTACAACTTTTACTCTCTTTGCTTTTTAGAAATTAAGATTTAACAGATATCAGTGATAGTATATTGTGCTACTATGATAAGAAAATGAATATAATAAAGCCGTGTTTCTCTATGAATGTGTAAGAAAGTATAAAATATTATCTATATATATCCTCTAATGTTTGTAGTTGATTTATTAGACCATACTGGTAGAGGGTCTTTAGAAAATTACTAACTGATGATATTGTGTACCAATTGCACAAATATTTGTGTAAATGACTCTTGGATTCTAAGATACTAGGTTGTAAGAATTGATTTCTTTACCTTGTGTCCTTTACACACGGTATATGCCACATAGTAAGTGTGAATAATTGTGGAACAATTTTTTTTATTCTATATGTTTTCATATATTTCTGAAATAGTCATTGATTAAAAATATCTTAAATGACAATATGTCTGATTGTTAACAGTTTTACTTGATAAAACTATCTAGGTGACTATTTTTTCTCTATTTCCAGATGTGCACACAGATGTATAAAATATACATATATAGCAGCTTGCATGCTATGGTGTTTGAGACTAAACATAAATAATTTTAGAATGGCACTATTTTATAGAATGTTAGTGTTAAAAATGAAGTACTTCAATGATCCTGTGTTGAAATCTATGTAGTTACTTAAAGTGGTATATTTAGTTTATTATTGCAATATGCAACTTAAAAGACTTTTTTCCTCTTGAAGTAACATGGCAGAATTTAAAAATAATTGCTTAACTCTCCAGAGTACTTATGTTCTTTATTCATTTATTTTATAGTAATTGACTATGTAGATGTCTCTGAGAGAATTTTTAGGTATGATAGAACTGCTGTCCAAAAGAATGATGCTGCTTAGATGTTGATGAACATCCTCATGAGAGAGTTAAAAAAACTAGTCTTGTGTGTCTGTGAGTATTATATTTTGTACAATGACTCTTGGTTAATAATCTTTGCCCTTTTGGTTTGAGTGCATAATTTTAGTATGTAAATTGTGGTCATTATACTAATTATAATTAGAAAACTTCCTCAGTATTCCACTTAAATAGATTAACACACATTAAATATAATACTATGCTAAATTTAATTTTGGTTGCTTAAAAAATAAGAACTATACTGAGCGTTTTTCCCCATTCTTTGCTTGGTGCAGTTAATGTGCTGACTCTGTGATGGTGGTACTGCCGGCTCCTCTGTAGTGAGCTCTGCCAGTATTGGCTTTTGATCCAGCAGAACACAAAGCTCAGCAGGCCCAGGCAATTTATATGCCCTGGTTTGCTTTCTAAGGAGAGGAGGGGGTAGAAACCTTTCACCTGATGTGGTCAATGTCAAAGAAATGTTCTGTGGCTTAATGTGATACATAGTATGTACAATTTTGTTAACATGCTCCTCTGTCTATTCTGATTCCAGCAAATTAAAATAACAATACTTAGCACTGAAGGTTGCCACTTAATTTAGCATTTTGTGGTTCCAGATTATTACTAAGAAAACATTTTCCCAAAACTAGCAGCACCAACAGGCACAATTAGTATACTCCATCTGTTTCTTACAGGAAAGAAAGGTTGATATATGAATGTTTTTGTTACAGTAACTTTTATTTTCAAAATTTGCATTTTTTAATTGTATAAAAATATCTGAAAGGGTATCTCAGTGTAAAAGAAAAATCAGTACAGAAGCATATGGAATAGACATGAAAGTCCCCTTTGGTATTCCTACCCTCAATCCATATTCCCTTATTAGAGGAAACTGTTCATGGCTTGATGTGTATTTCGGCAGAACTGTGTGTGTATATATATGTACATATTAATACTTCTCTTTTTATTTCATAAATGGCATTATATTTATAAATTTTTCCTCCCCAATTTTTTTTTTGTACTTATATGTCTGAAAGACCTTCCTGTGGTAGTATGTAATAGATTTTTCATTCTTTCAACAGCTTTATAGTGTTTCATGCTCTAGATATATATTTTAACCATTTTGTTTAGATAGTAATCATTTTTTATTGATGAATATTTGTTTATAAGATTATTTTAAAAGATCTTTTTTTTTTGTATTTTCTATATTATCAACTTGAACCTATCTGAAGTTTTTATTTCAGATAAAATATATATAATTTGAGGTTGGAGGAAACTTAAATGCTTTTCCATTGCACTAATTAGTGAGTAGTTCATTAATTCCCACAGCTTTGAAGAATCATATTTCTCATATGTTAAATTCTCAAATGTTTACAGATCTTTAAAAAACTCTCTCCATGGTTACATTGATCGTTATTGCTTCCTGCACCTGGTTAACATATTATTTTAATTACATAATAATTATAAGCTTAAAATGTATGTTTATCCAGTTAGCTCCCCATTATTGTTTTCTTGTTCAAAATTTATTTGGATATTATTGCATATTATATCTTCTAAAAATCCTTAGGATTGGGTTGTTAAGATTTAGAAATATTTTATTTATTGATTTTAGAGTGAGGAAGGTGGGGAGAGAGAGACATAGACACTGACACGTTGTTCCACTTATTTATGCATTCATTGGTTGATATGTGCCCTGATGAGGGAAAGAACCCACAATCTTGTCATACCATGATGATGCTCTAACCAACTGAGCTACTTGGCCAGGGCAAGATTTAGAAATGTTAATGGAATATTCGTAGTGATTGTATTGAATTATAGGTTAATTTTGGGGGTGAATTGACACTGTTGCATTATTGTGTCCTTACATCCAAGATCATGGTGTTCCTTTGCCAATCTCAATAAATCTTTTATGTCCGTAAGTAAAAGATTTTTTATTTTCTTCATATTGTTTTTGGATACATTTTTTTCTTTTTTGACATCTCTTGTTAAACTTATTTGTGGGCACTTTATAATTTTTGTAATAATTGTAAGTGTAATCTTACATTTCCCATCGATAGGAGTCATTGTACTGCTTGGCCTCGTCGATGTTTTTGTCTCTCTAAAATCAATAAAGACATATTAAAAAAACCTGGTGTATATTCTTTTAAATCCTCTTTTATGCATATGATTTGTATTGTTAACCAAAATGTAAACAAAGCAAACATACAATTTTTTGTTAATCTTTTTTTTTTTTTTACTTTATGTAGTTTGAATCTTGGTAATCTTAAAGGAGAAAGGGGTTTTTTTGGACCCTCTTTTTAGAACTTTTTTGCATTTACTCCTCCTCCTCACACTACTTAATATCTATATACTTTAGTCTTACAATTTTTGTTATTCCTGTTTAAGTTCTTGAAGACTTCTGTATTCTTCATTCTGCTGAGCTCATACTAAATTTACTTAAGGGTAAGGCGGC
>NW_006284340.1:2248331-2252138 GCF_000327345.1 Myotis davidii
GGAAAAAGAAGACATTTCAGCAATTATTTCAGGGTACAGATCAATCACTAATTCACTTATAGTCCAGCATTGCTTAATTTGCCGATATAACAAAACTAAGAAAATACATATTTGTATAATTTATTTCAAGCCATCTTTTTTAAAAGTTAAAATATTCCTAGGATGTTAAATTTTTATGATCTTTTTTACACAGAACATACTCTGAGGCATTAACTCTTTTTTTTTAAACATATTTTATTACAGAGAGGAAGGGAGAGGGATAGAGAGTTAGAAACATCGATGAGAGAGAAACATCGATCAGCTGCCTCCTGCACACCCCCAACTGGGGATGTGCCTGCAACCAAGGTACATGCCCTTGACCGGAATCGAACCTGGTACCCTTCAGTCCGCAGACTGACGCTCTATCCACTAAGCTAAACCGGTTAGGGCTGAGGCATTAACTCTTAAAACTAAAAATGTGGAGGAGGACAGCAAGGTAATATTCTATTTCTTTTAAAATGCCATGAGTTGTTTAATTTATTTCAAGAAGAAGGAAATGTGGGTTTACTATCTAGTTTTTAGGTGTTGATTAATAAAAGAACTAGAGGCCCGGTGCACAAAAATTTGTGCACTCGGGTGGTGCCTCAGCTTGGCCTATGCCCTCTTGCAGTCTGGGACCCCTCGGAGGATGTCCACCTGCTGGCTTAGGCCCGCTCACTGGGGGGATCGGGCCCAAGCTGGCAGTCAGACATCCCTCTGGCAGCCCGGCAGCCCTCGGGGGATGTCCACTTGCCAGCGGGGAGCAGGCCTAAGCTGCAGTCGGACATCCTTAGCGCTGCTGAGGAGGTGGGAGAGGCTCCCACCACCACTGCTGTACTGGCAGCTGTCAGCCTGGCTTGTGGCTGAGCAAAGCTCCCCCTGTGGGAGCACACTGACTACCAGCGGGCAGCTCCTGCATTGAGCATCTGCCCCCTGGTGGTCAGTGTATGTTATAGTGACCAGTCATTCCCAGTCGTAATGCTTTTAGGGTCAGTTTGCATATTACCGTTTTATTATATAGGATAGCACTCCCAAACCAGTTGTAAATGAACATATTAACTGGTAATATGTAGAAACCTAATGGGACTGAGGCCCACTTTTTTCTTCTTAAAAGTTATTGATTCTGTTACAGTTTAAATGATTGGTAATCTCTATTAAAACGCATCAAATGCTATTTATCTCAGTGTGCTAAGATTAAATTTTTATTGTCTTTAAGTCTTATAAGGACTTCTTTCTTATAGGTATTCTATTTAAGGAAAGATACAGAATTTAATGATAGTGTATCTAGTATATTTGTGGCTTGGAAAAGTTTTAAAAATTGAGCATAAATATCTGATACATTACAAAAAATTGCAGGAGAAGAAATTTTAGTTAAAATGACAGGAAATGGGGACATAGTTTGTATAGAAAACAGGGATTTCTCCAAACCAAACAAAATATGTCATTTCCAGAGGGAACATCCCAGTTGTGCAGAGAAGAGTTAAGATAGCTGGCTTGAGTCTGGTATCCTTAGAATGGCCTGCTTACAAGGTTGGCCCTTAGCTGGTATGTGGGAACTTGAATTCTATAAGGGTCCACACGATTCCCAGAACTGAGAAGAATGGCTCACTGTGCCTAAACTGTACAAACCATGTGGCTTATGCTGACCACCTGCTTTCTTCCTGGGAACCTGGTATATTGGCACGTGGTAGGCAGAGGGTGCCTCTATGACCAGCCCCCAAGAAAAACCTTGGGTACTGAATCTCTAATGAGCTTACTCTGTAAACAAAACATTTTACATGTCTTATAACTCATTGCTGGGGGAGTTAAGTGTCCTGTGCGACTCTTCTGGGAGAAGACACTTGGAAGCTTGCACCTGGTTTCCTCCAGACTTTGTCCCATCTGCATTTTCCCTTTGTTGATTTTGCTTTGTATCTTTCTGCTTTAATAAATCACTATCAGTATGACTATGTGCTGACTCCTCTGAGTACCCCTAGGGCAGTGATCGGCACACTGCAGCTTGTGAGCCACGTGCGACTCTTTGGCCCCTTGAGTGTGGCTTTTCCACAAAATACCACGTGCGGGCGCGCATGTACAGTGCAATTGAAACTTCGTGGCCCATGCACAGAAGTCGGTATTTTGTGGAAGAGCCACACTCAAGGGGCCAAAGAGCTGCATACGGCTCGTGAGCCCCGACCACTGCCCTAGGGAATCATAGAATCTGGGAATGGTCTTGGGGATCCCAACAAAACAGTGGATCAGATAAATTGTTAAGTGGAATCCACCATGCTTATGTAAAGCCTCTATATGGAAACATTCAATGGATTGGTGTTATTTTTTTAAGTTTGTCTTAATAGGATAGTAGATAAAATAACTGAAATTAGAAGTTAGTTTGGGAGCTGTAGGAGAGAAGGAAAAAAAAGCTCTTTATTTGTGACTGAGAAGCTTCTGTCTAAGGTCCTAGTTTCATGAAATTAGATCTTATTGTCAGGCTATCTGGTAAGGTTCTGTACTTTCGAAAATATGTTATTCTGAATGGTGAACCAAAAATGAAACAACAAATAATGACTTAAGAAAGCACTATGATGTAGGAAGTACAGGTTTTTTGGAGCCAGGCAGATTTGGGTTAGAATTCTGGTTAATTATGTGATTGAACTTACCTATATACTAGAGGCCCAGTGCACGAATTCGTGCACTGGTGGGGTCCGGCCGGCCCACCCCAATGGGGGCCGATTGGGGCTGGGCCAGTGAGGAGGAGGGGCCGCAGACGGTTGGCCGGCCGGCAATGCCCCCTGTTGGGGGAGGGGGCAATTGGGGGCCTGGCCAGCCTGGGGGAGTAGCTGTGGGGGACCCTATCCGGGCCCTGATCGGGCCAGCTGGCCACTGCAGTGTGTGTAGTAGTGACTGATCAGCAAACTGACCGTTTTGTCATTTCAGTTGCTTGGCATACACACACACACAGACACACACACGATATAAATGCCAATCGACTGGATACCTGGCTGGTAGCTATGACATGCACTGACCACCAGGGGGCAGATGCTCAACGCAGGAACTCCCCGCTAATAGTCAATGCGCTCCCACAGTGGGAGTGCTGCTCAGCTGGCAGATGGGTGCCAGACGCTGGGCTCAGGGCTGGCGAGTGCAGCTGTGGTGGCAGGAGTCTCTCCTGCCTCTGCAGCAGCGCTACCAAGAGCAGTGGTATGGGATGAGCGGGAGCAGCGTGGTGCCCGGCCCGACTTGGACTGCTCCCCCGCCGCCTGCCGCTTCATGCATTGCTACACCCCCCGGGGGATGTTGGACTGCTGGTTTCGCCCGAAGGCCTGCGGGGATCGGGGTCCTGGATTGCGAGAGGGCTCAGGCCAGTCTGAGGGACCCACAGGTGCACGAATCCATGCACTGGGTCTCTAGTTTCTTTATAAAATGAGGATAATACCTACTGTACAGGGTGGCTTGAGAATTAAATAAGATACGTGATATATATGAAGCTTCTACCGTTATGTCTTGCACATAATGACTCAGAAATTGTTAGTATACTTTTTTTTTTGCCCTTGATGTAGAGAGATTGGAGAAACTTAAAAGTGAAAAAGGTGAAGGTTGTGTTTCTCTTATTGATCTGACGTGGAGTTCCTTAGGAAGGTTAGTGAGGAGACAAGAAAACGGAATTTTAAATTTATCTTCAGAATCACCCAGTGGATTTTTTCATAGTTTATTTTAATGGAATTTTACCAAGCCAGGGAGGTCAGTGTTGATTTAGTTGAGAATTGAAGAATGGGTAGGAATTAAATAGTTCAGTGGCTAGGAAAGGGA
>NW_006284340.1:2252168-2283691 GCF_000327345.1 Myotis davidii
AAGAGTGTTTCAAAAAGGGGACAGAAAATGCACAGACTGGATGGAGGAAGCCTGGTAGCATTACTTACAGAGTCTTTGTATTCTTTGTATTCTTCAGTAGATTTTGCTTGATTATTTGCAACAATATGAAATAGTCATTGTTTAGTTTTTATTTTGTGTAGGGTATTGATGCCTTAAAAATAGTTCTTAGTCATTCTTATTCCACAAAACCAGAAATTATATATGGTATATAAACAAATCATTTCTTTTGTTGTTGTTTTTGTTAGTCCTCACCTGAAGATATTTTCCCCATTGATTTTCAGAGAGTGGGAGGGAGGAGGAAGAGAGAAACATCGATGTGAGAGACACATCACCTCATCAACTGGTTGCCTCCCACATGTGCCCCGATTGGGGAGGGCGGGGAGCGCGAACCTGAAACCCCAGGTACATGCCCTTTACCTGTAATCGAACCCTCAACCCTTTGGTATGTGGGTCAATTCTGTAACCACTGAACCACACCGGCCAGGGCCTAAACAAAGCATTTCTAAGCCTCTATCAGTTTATTAAATTATTTTAAATTCTTTTTTGGTAACCAGAGGTTCTTTAGAAAGCACTCTGATTAATCATAATTTGAATACTGATTGACATTTAGATCAGTGAGGTACTTTGAGTAATTTTTATAATAACTTTCTTTGATTTAAATTATATTATTAGGAAACTGTTAAATAAGATTGATTTTAAATTCATGATTATCCTATATAACAAAATTTTTGAAAGAGATTATATTAAGAAACTAACAATATTTATGAAGAAATGGATTTGTTTCTTGCAGGGCCCCCATTGAATTCAAAATTATGAAATTTATACTGTTAATAATACTTTGACCAAGGAAAAAAAGATACTCTTTGGGTAGTATTGTTATTGAATTTGTTATGATCAAAGACTTACAAGGTTCAATTTAATAAGCAAAAGAACTGTTCCTCACCAGTCCACTAGGGGCTACTCCAGCACTTAGGAAGAAAATCCAGTTACTAGTATAGTTTAAAAGTTATCTCCCATTTAATAAAGTTACTGCTTTCCTGTTTGCTTACATGAAAAAAAAATAAGTTTTAGATCTAATTTGGGCTATAAATTTGACAGTATTCACTTGTGGAAGAATTTGCAGCCTTTTTTCAGTTTTATTAAGTTATAATTAACAGATAAGAATTGTCTGTATTAAAACATCAAGTTGTATGTTTGATATATTTTGATGTATGTTGATACAATATATGTGATGTTTTTGATACATGCATACATTAGGAAATGCACACCACAATCAAGCTAATTAACATATTCATCAACTCACATAGTTACCATTTTCTTTTCTTTTTTCCTTATGGTGAGAACACTTAAAATGTACACTATTAGCAAATTTCAAGTATACAATACATTATTAATGATAATCACCATGTTGTATATTAGATCTCTAGAATTTATTCATCTTATAACTCAAACTTTGTACCCTTTGACCAGCATTTCTTCATTCCCTCCATCTCCCTGGCATAACTGACATTCTACTGTCTGCTTCTGAGTTTGACTGTTTTAGACTCCACAATAAGTGAGATCCTGGAATTTTAAGGTGGAAATTCATAGTGTGATGTGTTGGTCACTTTTTCTGGTGGTTGCCTCAAAGTTCTTGAAATTCAGAAAAACTATTGTTATTTTTCCTTCTTGGCACATTTATTTTGTAAGTTGTGCTTTGTTGGAAGGTCAGAAAAGCTGATATTTGGTTTGCGTTTGTTATAATTTTCTCCATTTTATCATTTATGTTATTCTTACCATTTACCTTAGGAAGTATGAAAGATTACCTTAGGTATACATAACAAAGATGATAATTCATTCTGCTCTTCAACAGAGTTTAATATTATCTAGACTTCTTTCTAGTAATTTAAGTAGATACAGTACGATTACTTGGTGCTCCAGTGAAAAATGTGCTCTTTTACATTATCTTATGTTTTGTAATATAATTCTTTGACTATTTCAGTTGTACATTAGCAAAGGCAGGAGTTACCTTGTTGTTAACTTGCTGCTTGTGATTATCCAGCTTGACTGCTTTGCGTATACATATAAAGATGCTCTCTTTGTAATGAGAAGGTAACAGCCTTGTGGTTCTCTTCCCCCAAGTGAAAGTCAACCTGTGATTTCTAGGAATATATTTCTAAACCTTTTACTCTTAAATGCCAGCTTCATGGTTGTGTTTATTGCTTTCCTGTTTTTATTTGAATTAACATTTTGCATAAATTTACTTACAAGGGTGAAGTATGCAAAGTGTAAGTGGAAATATTTCTTTTAAAAGCTTGTAGAACCTTATTAATTTTAATAAGGACCACTTTAGCTTTGTAGAATATTTTATTTATGGGATATATTAAGACATTAATTGGTATTTTTGAGGTACAAGTAACTGGAAGTATATTGTCTTTTTTGCTGGAAAGAATCAGCAGGACATCTGATTTAACAAGTAGCTAAGGATATTTTTAGTAGCATTTTAATTTGCTACTAAATGGAGAAAGTAGCTTTACAATTGATTTAAAAATTTTAAATAACTTTAATCCTAAAGCCTTGTTGACATCATTATTTAGCAAGCCGAATTTTTATAAACTTATAGAAACAAACTTTATTCCTACAAAATATTGATGGTTTCAAAATTTTGAGGTAATAAAGCTGTTAAAATACCAATAAGTGTTGAACTCTAAAGCAACCTGTTGGTATATAAATTGGCATACACAGTGATTCCAGCCAAAAGTGGCAGAAAAAAATGAAAGGTGTTTATAACCAAAGTGTGCTGTTTGTAGAAGAGTTGTGAAAGAAATTGCTTTTTTTGTTTGTTAATTTTCATCTGAAGATAGTTTTCCCTTTTTTTTAAAGAGAGAAAGTGGATGGGGGGCTGGGTGGGGAGACAGAGAGAGAAACATCAATGTGAGAGAGATACATCGATTGGCTGCCTCCCACATGTGTCCCAACCAGGGCCGGGGATTGAGCCTGGAATTGAGATACATGCCCTTGACCTGAGTCGAACTCAGGACCCTCAGTCCACAGGCTGATGCTCTCTCCACTGAGCCAAACTGGCTAGGGCAGAAATTGCTTTCTTTAGTGGTGTTTCATGCTAATCACAGGCAAACATAGCCAGCTATACTGACAATTAGTTTTAAAATAAATAATTGGCAGGAAAGTCACAACTATCAATGGCAAAGGAAATAACAGCTCTTTCCTTAAATAACAAGCATCTGTGTCTTTAATGTGATGCACACATAGCGTGCCTCATGAATTTTAACCAATAGCATTTCATGTAATATAAATTGTTTCTTGATTAGTCCTATCCAAATTGAGTTTTGAGAACTTAGAACTTATTGTAGGAGAAACACCTGTGCTCCCCTCAGTTTCTTGGGAGATTTTTAACTGGAAAACAGTTTCCAGTAAAACTGAGTATTTTCCAGTAAACATAACATATAACAAATAAACAATCAAAAAAGAAATTCCTGGAACCAAGAAAGGATTGTTAGTTGTAATAGTAAATAAATTTAATGCAAGAGTGGTCAGTACATACCCATTATTAGACTCAAGCCAGTAGTTTTAATGGTTTAATAATTTAGACATTCAACTATTTTCTTATTTTTGAGACGTCTTCC
Organism: Myotis davidii; assembly: GCF_000327345.1. Taxonomy (NCBI): domain Eukaryota; kingdom Metazoa; phylum Chordata; class Mammalia; order Chiroptera; family Vespertilionidae; genus Myotis; species Myotis davidii. The sequence continues at coordinate 2,255,813 of NW_006284340.1, forward strand.
TGTTTCTTACTTAAAATTCTTGATGCAGTAATTTTCTTGTAATAGCATACTTAAGGAAATTATTAAATGTAATATATATCCTGTTTTTTTAGTTTGTAAATTTTAATCTCAATTCTGAATATAGTATAGATGTTTTAAAAATACAATTTTTTGTAGATACGTTTTAAGTCACAATCTAGCTAAGCTTCAGTTTCATTTTTTATGTTTTATAAATGAAAACCTGAAACTGAGAGAGGTTGGACAGTTCAAGATCACAAAGCTATCAAGTTGATTGCCTAGGACTCAGACTCTGTTACTCTGTCAGTACTTACTCCTCTACCATCCTACATTAATTTTTTGTAAGTTAGTGACTTACTGTCCTCTTTTTGAACCTAAATGGCTCAAGTCAGACTTTTAAGAAATATACACATTTCTCAAATAAAATTATTTTCCTTTTCAGGAATCCTCAGAGACCTCTTTGGGGTAAAGGTGGTATTAGAGGAGTTCATTGCTACTATTATTACCTAACTGATCATATTCAACACACACACACACACACACACACACACACACACACACGTACCATACTTACGTACATACATTAGAGGCTTAAATATGACAGTTTTGTTTAAATTCCCATTTGTAAGGGTGCTTAAAGTGTCTGGGGGACAGGACAAGTAGGGATGTACTATTCTTTCAGCAGCATGCCTGGGCAGACAGCTGTTAGAATGTGTCTGTCCAAATCTGTGTGTATCTTTATAGTGGCAGTTTGCATCATTGCAAATCTCCAAGAAAGTATAGTTTGGCTATTGAATGATACCCACTTGGGATATGATTCTCCTCTCTTCCCCAATAAGATAGTAATTATCATGTTTTTTTTTGGTATGTGTGGTCTTATACATTTAGTTTGTGGTTGGGGATAGACTTTGAAGAGTTCTTTAAATGCGAAGGAAGAAAGAGAGAATTATAATTAAATATAATATGAAGTAATATTTATCATTTTAAATGTTTGCCAGAGTAGAAAAATAGTATGCTTAGATTATATATATATATATATATGTATATATATATATATATAAATTGTTTTTAATTGTGGTAAAATACACATACTTAAAATTTAACATTCTATCAGATGTTTTAATGTACTTGTTTTATTTTGCTCATCTAATAATCTGTTTAAAAAATGAATAGTTCGTGGTGATGACCCTTAGGCACTTTGTCCAGAGGAATTCTTCTATATGTTACCATTCTTCCATCTCTTACCTGCTACTGAAACTTTTTACCTCACTTAGAATGCATTCCAGCGACAGAACAGGAAAATAGAGTAGTGGTAGACCTGCTGTTCCCTCATCCCTTGTACAATACAGTGCGGCCTTGACTTACGAGTTTAATTCGTTCTGAGACCGAGCTCGTTAGGACCTCCTTAAGGAGTTCGTTAACTCAAATTACTCTGTCAACTCAATGCAAAAAATCAGCCGAGAGACAGCTGGTATCTCAAAAAACTCGTTAGTCGGGACACTCGTAAGTCAAGGCCCCACTGTATCTGTGAAACTGGGTCATGTCGGCTCTTTCCTTCCTTTTCCTCTGGAGCCTTCATGTCAGGTCCTCAGGGGGAATGTGTGGGAAAGCCAGAGTCTGAGTGCATTCAACTCTGATTCTGTTACTTCTCTAACAGCTTTCATTGATTTCTTAACCATCTTCAGGTCTAAACTGCTTTTAAGAACATCCAACGAAGGCTTTCATAATCTGGTGCCTGCTAGTTTCATACATGCTCTGTAGGCTCCAGCCATACTAAAATACATGTAGTTCTCTAAACATGGTCTGTGCATGGCATGTAGTAGATGATCCAGAATTATTTCTTGAAGGAGTGAATATATATATTTCAGTTGTACTTTTTTTTACACACTAACACACTAACTTTTATTCCATCACCAACTTGTGACTTTCCTTTAAGACTCAGGCCAAGGATTCTCTTTCAACTGGACTTATCTGCTTTTGTCTATATTAGTAGTCACTTTTGCTCTATAATGCCAAAATATTCAGGCTACATTTCTGTTTATAATAGCTGACTTACTTTTTTGTTTCTTTTATTAGTATGTGAGATTCTTTTATTTTTTTAAAATATATTTTTATTGATTTCAGAGAGGAAGGGAGAGGGAGAGAGAGATAGAAACATCAGTGATGAGACAGAATCATTGATCCGCTGCCTCCTGTACTCCCCACACTGGGGAGCGAGTCTGCAACCCAGGCATGTGTCCTGACTGGGAATTGAACCTTGACCTCCTAGTTCATAGGTTGACACTCAACCACTGAACCATGCCAGCTGGGCAGTATGTGAGGTTTTTGAGGGCCAGGGGGTATGTCTTACTTACCTTAGTACCCTCTAGCCTTGACCTACTCTATAGGCACTTTGTATTACAGAAAGCCTTTAAGGTAGCTGTTGCTCTTGTTTCTTAATGTTACATTATGAAATATTTATATATTGAATATTCCTGGCTTTTAAAATTTCAATTCTTTTTCTCCCCTAGGTAAAAATTGCTCAGATGCTTGATTTGTGAAATAATCAGTATTTCAATGAGTATATATATAAGTCATGATTAGTATATGATTGCTTATTATGGGATTGGGATATTGGGTAGGAAGATTAGAATTGCAGACTACATCCTCATGTGGATGAATTATCTGAGTTCTTTGAGTAGTTGGACAAGATTATGTAAGCCCAATCCTTCTAGATAAATACATCTGAGCAGATTTTAAATTGACGACTCATTAAATTGTTCCTACTTAATATGTATGTGTTATTAATGTATTAATAACACAAAAGTTCTGTCATCTTGGTATTCCCTAGAATTAATGACTTAGTAGGTGATACATTATTTGTTCCTATGAGAAGACTTTATTTTAGATGTTTGACTCTTCCTAATTTTAGTTGTGAAATCTCTTAGGTGAAACAATAGTCAAGGAAATTGTAAGCATACTAAAAATGTCTTTTTTGGTATGAATCTAAATATGTAAAGATTTATTATATAAACAGCAATTGTGTGAAAACCAAAATTTATTTAAATACATTTTAAAAGTTAAAATTAGGGTGTGGTATCCAATATATTTCTGATCACTTTTTTTTTGAAGTGTAGGCCAGCTCTTCCATGTCAAAGCTTCCTGCGTACAGTAGATCAGCTTTTGTGGGATTTACATAAAAAAATTTGCATTGTTTAAAAAAAAACAAACAGAATTGGCATTTTAACTGTACAAAGCAGTGGCATGAATTATGTTCACAGTGTAATGTCCCCAGTAAGCAGTCACTCCTCTTTCCTCCCTCCTCATGATCTCTGATAACCTCAATTCTACTTTCTGTTTCTATGAATTTGCCTATTCTAGATATTTCATGTAAGTGGAACTATATAATATTTGTCTTTTTATACCTGTTTTCTTTCATTTAGCATAATGTTTTCAAGGTTCATCATGTAGCCAGAACTTCATTCCTTTTTATGGCTGCATAATATTCTATTGTAGGTTTATACCACATTTGATCTGTTCATTTCTTGGGATGTTTCTACCTAGTAGTTATTGGGAATAATACTGCAGTGAACATTGCATATAAGTATCTCTTTGAATCCTTGTTTTTCATTCTATTGAGTATATACTTGGGAGTAAAATTGCTGAGTCATATGATAATTTTATGTTTATATTTTTGAAGAACCACCAAATTATTTTATGCAGGGGCTGTACCATTTCACATCCCCCACCTAAAATATACTGGGATTCATTCATAGGAGACAATTCTACCTACAAGATCTTAAGTTAAACATATATTACCTTGGATGAGTCTCTTTACCTCTCTTTGTATTACAATTACCTCATCCTTAAAAATGGAACTTAAATTAGTGAATAAAGTTTCTCCTGTCTCTAAAATTATATGACTGACATTACAATGAATTGCCATGATGTTTACATTTGCAGTTCTTTTGTCCTCCTCTTTTTTATAAGAGCAATTTGACTACACAGTGGGAGGCAGAACCCTGTATGCCTGGTGATGTGAGAATATTCCAGTCTCCAAATACTTTCTAAATCATATTTGCTAGATATGAGCCACTTTACAAAAGTTAATTACAGAATTTTCAGGTACATCCACATTGAGATATTATGGTCTTTTATTAATTTGTACTCTGGCTATAAAAATCATAACGGGGGAAGTTTTAAAATAAAAGTATATTTAATTGACATATGAGCAAGAACTTAAGTTGGTATAAGCTTTAATACAGTTGTTACTTTCAGCAAAATTTTGACATGTTGGAACTTGAACCTTTTATTGCCAAAATTTGTTTATTCCTTTCTATGTAATTATATCCCTGATAATACATACGTGTGTATGTACACACAAGTATAATGTATTATACATGCAATGAGCAGGGAGGCCAGAAGACTTGGATCTTGTGTTATGGACATTCTTTTTATTTTAAATATATTTTTACTGATTTCAGAGAGGAAGGGAGAGGAGAGAGAGAAACATCAATGAGAGAGAGAATCATTGATCGGCTGCCTCCTGCACAGCCCTCACTGGAGTTTGAGCACGCAACCCAGGCATCAAACCCAGGACCCTTCAGTCCGCAGGTGGACACTCGCTCGATTCACTGAGCCAAACCAGCTAGGGCGACATTCTTTTTTTAAAAATATATTTTATTGATTTTTTACAGAGAGGAAGGGAGAGGGATAGAGAGGTAGAAACATCGATGAGAGAGAAACATTGACCAGCTGCCTCCTGCACACCCCCTACTGGGGATGTGCACGCAACCTAGGTACATGCCCTTGACCAGAATCGAACCTGGGACCGTTCAGTCCGCAGGCCAACGCTCTATCCACTGAGCTAAACCGGTTAGGGCACGACATTCTTTTTTAAAAACATATTTTTTTATTTCAGAGAGGAAGGGAGAGGAGAGAGAGAAACATCAATGATGAGAGAGAATCAGTGATCTGCTGCCTCATGCATGCCTCCAACTGGGGATTGAGCTCAAAACCCAGGCATGTGTCCTGACCAAGAATTGAACCTTGACTTCCTGGTTCATAGATTGACGCTCAACCACTGAGCCATGCCGGCTGGATGTGGACATTCTATTAGAAGGTCATGATACCCCAATAGGCCATAATGGGTTAAGGAAAAGAAGTTTTAGTAGGAATTCTTCCCTTGGCTACAGATGACTGAACAGAGAGAGAGCTGAGTAGTCCTTATTCCCTGACCAAAACCCACTTTTAAGCTGGTTATGTAACCAGCCCAACTTTGCAAGAAATGGGCCACCGTATATACTTAAGTATTTGATGTATTTTATTGATTTTTTACAGAGAGGAAGGGAGAGTTTACTTAAGTATTTTATTTTATTTTATTTTTTTTTTTATTTTTATTTTTTTAAAAAGATGATTTTTTTTTAATTTTTTTTAATTTTTTAATATATTTTATTGATTTTTTACAGAGAGGAAGGGAGAGTTTACTTAAGTATTTTAAAAGTTGATTTTAGCACCTACTGTTTTCCTGAAAATAAGATTTATGAAAGAGGTAACAGTTTTGGCCTATTCTTACCAATCTCAATGAATTACATGATGCAAAAATTAAGTGAATTAATTGCTCTTAAATTCAGGGTTTCTTATTCTGTTTATTGGGTTTCAATGGATAAAGAAGTACAGTAGTAATAACTGATTGCCCTTCTGAATTATGTCTTTAGTCCCAGGGCAAGATACTCCCAAAGACCGACAGTCTCCTTGAGGATGACTGTAGTTGGAAGGGGATGGTATGTCATGACTATTCTTGGAACTTGACTTGGCTGTTTCTGTGCTGCTTTGGCAAGAGCCAGAGGGGTTGGGTTGGATCTGCGGGCATCTTTGGAATAATCAAGATGCTTAGTAGCAGTCCAGCTTGCAACTAGGGCTCATTCCTCTTACAGGTTTTGTTTTTTAATCTCTTACAGGGTTTTAATCTTACTTTTCTTGTCAGTAACAGAAACCTACTCTTCATTAGTTTATCTCTTCCTCTAGCTTGGGTGTTAAAGCTTATTTTTTTTCTGTTGACATACTTACGAGTAACTTTGATCATCAAAGTCAGAGTATACTTCTAAAAAATACTCAACTGCTTATATTTTTCATAGCATAGGAAATTGTAGCAACACTAAAAACTAAAACTGACTGCTGTTAATAACAACAACCTTACTACTTTTGTTTCCTTGAATAGCACTTGTCGAATCAAGATATTTGCCTATATCTCCCAATGTGACATAGTCTTAGAATGTTAAGAACTCTTTTATGCATATAGTTAAAAAGGAGTGATAATTTATTTGAATCAATTTTTATAACCTCTTTTGATTATAGAGACTGTGGTAAGAATTTGTCTAGCTTGTAATCTCCTTTAGTAATTTGCTTCATCATTCCCTTTCATCAGCCTTTATGTTTTACTGCCCAGGGCATGAGCTCACATTCCCATTTATTAGATGGTGGCATGCCAGACAGTAGTAAAACTTCCTAGGATATCTGTCTGCTAGGAGACTAAAATTAAGAGCTAGATGTTTATTCCTTAAGTACTTCCATTTAAGGAGAATAGTTCCCCTCTCCCATCCCACTCCTCAAATAGCTAATTTATTTTCTTTAGGTAGTTTCAAACTTGTCTATTCTAATATTCTGCATAAACTACCAGATATTTACTAAGCTTTTACTATTGTGAAACATTCTTGGCAGTGGAATTCTGGTCTCTACAGCTCCAAGGAACTGGTGGTGGTTTTTCTTTTATGAGTTGACAAGGAACAGAAGACAAAATCAAGGGGTCCAGTGTGAGGAGCTAGTTGAACATCTGTCAGCCTGCTCTGACTTCCTCCTTACATTTTCTCTGTGCCAAAAACCAAAACAAAACAATCTCTCCCCCTCCTCCCAATAAAACACTGTCTCTTATTCTTGAAATAAAAAGTGCTCTGAAAAATTTCACAGGGTGTAACAAAAGGTAAAGGCACTAAGAAGAGATCAGGGATAATATCCCTCTTATATTTTTCCACCATCTCCTTTTTGCTTAAAATCAATAGAAAAATTGAGGGGAATAAAAGGACAGTTGTTAGAAGGTTTTAAGACCACACAGTGTGCCCTGGCTGGTGTTGCTCAGTGGTTGGAGCATTGGCCTGCTCACCAAAGGGTCTCTGGTTTGATTCCTGGTCAAGGGCACATACCTAGGTTGCAGGTTCTCAGGGTACGTGGGGGAGGCAACCAAGTGATGTGTCTCTCTCACATCAGTGCCCGTCCTCCCCTCCACCATTCCTTCCCGTCCACTGTCTTCAGAAATCAATGGAAAAAATATCCTTGGGTGAGGATGAAAAAAAAAAAGACTATACGTGGACTGAATGAAGTAAATATATGTAATATATTTATTTCAAAGTATTTCAAACTGATTCTCAGGTAAACATCAAGTGCAGGGAATTTCAGTGAGGAATATCAAAGAGGAACTAACTATAGTACTGGAAAAGCTTTAGGTTCATCATGTGTAAGTGCAGGGGGTGGTAAGCTTATTTCTTGTGAGGAGGTAGGAATAGGGGAGTTCTATGTTCCCAGATTATGCAGGGAAAGGAAAGCCAAAGGGAGATAAAGGAAGTGAACCTGTTGGAAGTGGAGGGAGGTTCTGCATAGGTCAGTATGTAAAAAAACAGGGATTGTTTTCTTTTTCACATAAAATTTCACATGAACATACACACACATTAAAGGGAAACTGTAATTAAAATGCTGGTTTACCAATACATATGAAATTTTTTCCCCTTGCTTTAGTATTGTTTTTGTTTCAAAAAGAGCCTTAGGTGTCATTGTAATTTTTTTTGTCATTGTAAATTAAAAAAAACAAGAACACACATTTATTTGTTTTGCTTTTATATAGTCACATATCCAGTTGGTGTTTGGATGTTATTCCTTTTCAGTTTGTTTGAATTAGTATCCAGATAAGACCTATTTATCACAATGATAATCTAATAATTGATACACTATTTAATAATATGTAATATTTAGTAATAATATATCTATTGACATTGATATATACCTTATATCTCTGTTGATCTGTAAGTTTTCTGCCTTCACATACTGTTTTGTGCAAAGGAAAGTGTTATTTCTAAAAAGCCTTTGGCCCTTTGTAGTTTAAAAAATTTTTTGCTATGCTATTCTAATTATATCAGCTATTTCTTAGAACATGCTTTCAAAATATTTGACAGTTTTGGAAGACTGCATATGGAAGTTATTTTTAATTGGAAAATTTCTTTATAACTTAAGATTTTTAATAGTTTTATAATGTCCAGATGGGGCTTGTTATATCCATTGTTATTACAATGCAAACTTTCCCATAATATTCTGGGTGGACATGTGTCTGACCCTGTTAATTCAGTATCTTCAGAAGAAATATGCTTGCTTTTTGGCCAAAGTTAAAATAGAGCTAGTCCAAATTTATATCTAATAGGGATAGATAGAATAGGCTTTATGGCTTGATTTCAGGAACACCAGCGCACCGGTGCCCCTCTGCCTACTAGCTAATGCCTAAAATTCCTTGGAATTTTTTAACTGTGTAACCTGTTAAGATGTAAACATTATTCTAATGTTGGGGGTGGAATTATTTATACATTAGCTTTTGTACATTTACCTCTTTGTAGAAGTTACAAATCAGATTATCTTGAAATTTTATAGATTATATTTAAATCTAAAGCTCTAGATCATAATTGTGCTAGAGACCTTACCTGGAGAAGTAAACACCCTTAGGTCCTGTGTAGTTAAAATAAGTGGACTCTGTTCTCTTCCCCCTATTACTATCCTCTAATCCAGAGGTCCTCAGACTTTTTAAACAGGGGGCCAGTTCACTGCCCCTCAGACCGTTGGAGGGCTGGACTATAGTTAAAACAAAAACTATGAACAAATTCCTATGCACACTGCACATATCTTATTTTGAAGTAAAAAAACAAAACGGGAACAAATACAATATTTGTATTTGCACGTGGCCCGTGGGCCGTAGTTTGAGGACCCCTGCTCTATTCAAAGATAAAATTACTTCAGATAAGAAAATACTGACTTGGGATAGTCTGCATGTGCAGGTATGTGTGCATACAGAGTCGTAGGAGTATCATAAGGGGTTAAAGTCCTTGAGATAGATGAGGACAGATTCACAAGAGAGGCCAGGAAGGAGGATGTACGAGTCCATCAAGGCCCACTTCTGGCCCACTTCCGTAGGACCAGACCTAATTAAGGAGGTACCTTTCCTCGAATTGTAGCATGTACCAACTTTCAATTCTCTTTGTCTTTGTTTTTTGACAGTGCTGATAACCTATTTATTATTTCTAATAAATATGAGTTAATTTGCTGTTCTACTTTGCTGTGAATTATTTTGGGCTCCAGCTCTTATGAATAGCTTAGTGAGGAGAAAGGTATTTATTTGTGGTCTCTGTCAGGATTCTTTTCTTTTTCTTGGAAATATAACAACTAGTAAGGAACATCTGTAACCAATGGTAGTTACATTTGATGATTTTATTGTTCTTGTTCAGAAAAGAGAAAATAAATTATCCAAGACTTTTCTGGGTACATGAAACATGAACATGAAGACTAATTCTTTCAAGTTGTATGGAGTTCCTGACAGTATTTTATTTTTATTTCTTTGTATTTAAGTGTAGCATAATTAAGTACCTGTTGTACTTTATGATAGTGTAAAATGAACTTATTCTAACCAAATCTATAATTTAGATACTAAGCTCCTAAGCAGTCTCTGTATCTTTTTTTTTTTTTTTTTTGTCCCCATAGTATCTAGCTAACAGTAAAATCATCCTGTTAGTACTGTCCAAAATGGGGTGTGGTATTAAAAGGTTAGTAAAATTGTTTGTGATTCTGCACAAATATTATAATATTTGTAATATTATAATATTGGCCATTAATTATAAAGCCATTCACTAATCATATCAGAACTATAATTCCTTAGATTCATAGGTACAGAAAACAGACTTACAGCTGTCAGAGGGGAGGGGATTTGGGAGGCTGAGTGAAAAAGGTGAAGGGATTAAGAGAAGAAACATCATGGACACAGACAACAGTATGAAGATTACAAGAGGGAAAGGAAGCATGGGGTGGGGGAGAAGGTAGAAGAAGGTAACAGGCATAAATGGTGACGGAAAGATACCTGACTTTGGATGGTGAACACAATACAATATACAGATGATATACGTAGTATAGAATTGTATACTTGAATTCTATGTACTTTTATTAACCAATGTCACCCCAATTCAATCATTTTTTTAAAAAAATATTTTATTTTATTTTTTTGCAGAGAGGAAGGGAAAGGGGTAGAGAGTTAGAAACATCGATGAGAGAGAAACATTGATCAGCTGCCTCCTGCACACCCCCCACTGGGGATGTGCCCGCATCCAAGGTAGATGCCATTGACCGGAATTGAACCCAGGACCCTTCAGTCTGCAGGCTGACACTGTAGCCACTGAGCCACACTGGCCAGGGCTTTAACAGATGTATAGTCCCTTAAACAGAGTTAGTTGTTCAAAATTTTTGACTGATTGACGGTTTCTGTTTTTATTCATACTAATATAGATGATTTCAGTTCCCACTTTTTATTTCTTTGTTATTCTCAATAATAATTATGTTAAGAATTTGTATTGTGGCTTTTTGGTTTTTTAGAGAAAGGCATTATTTAATGTTTGGTCTTCATGACTGATGTTAAGTAAAAAATAATATTGACTAGGTGTTTTGTCACCTAAAAGGATTTGGGAAAAAGAAAGGGTTGCAACCCAGTGCGTGCAAATGTGGCAAGCCACATCCACACTCTGGCCTGCATGCCAAGATGGAGGGGTATTTATGGATGGGAAACTGAAGTTCAGGGAAGGAGAAGCTAGAACCATAGAGCTTTATGATAAACACTGGAGGCCCGGTGCACGAAATGTGTGCACGGGTACAGTCCCTAGGCCTGGCTGGGGATCAGGGCTGATCAGAGCCTCCCTTAGTTCCGCGCTGTCCCCTGGTGGTCAGCACATGTCATAGCGAGCGATCAAACTCTCGGTTTCCCAGTCGAACTCCCAAGGGGACACTTTGCATATTAGCCTTTTATATATATAGATAGATAGAGTTCTTCCTGTAGGGTTCTTGGGTGTAGAATTCTTAACACATTGTATGCGGGAAACATATTTATACGTTCTACCAGTGTAGTAGAGTGCGGGACACATATTTATACGTTTTTTTATAGACTAGCGGTAGAATGCGGGTAACGTATAAATACGTAAACTAAAGTTATCGTAATTTTACTAAACGTTGCCATTTGCGCAAAAAATTAGCAAAAATGGCCCACGCCACCTGTTAGCGCATGATAAAAACTACCCGCAAACAATGTGTTAACAATTAAGCCCTGGCTCCTCTCATAGGAATGTTATCTTAAAGTTCCACCAATCTTTATCACTAAAGTCATCCACTTTTTTTTTTTTTAACCAGGGTTTTCTATAGGGTTGGATAGGATTAAAACTGTGTTCTTGAATAATTCAATGAGAACCACATTACCTTGTTTTCTATATTTGACTTTCCTTCCCTATCTTTTTCATAACTTTATTTAAATCCCTTGTTTTTGACTTTTGATGCCTCTCCTAGTGGTGGTAAGCTTGGTGTTTTGAGAAAGACTGGTTAAAATCTTTTTGTGTGCAAAGGAGTTTATGCTTTTTGTATTATACTTTGATGATTTTCATTTGGAATTGCTCTTTAGAAGTGATATTTATCTAAGTCAACTTTCTGAATAATAAAGGCAAGCAGAATACGGGAGAAATTTTAACTTGGAGATTTTTTTAATAGATTTGCCAGTATAACCAAGCAAATCTATTTAAAGATAGTTTTCAGATGAAATTAGCCTATATCATCCTCTATGAGTATTGTGGAGAAACAAAGTCTTGTCTGAAAGGACTCTGAGTCAATAAGTACATTAACCAACTCAGTGTTGATTGACTTGAGTATATTACTTGGCCCACAGAATAGATTTTACCATTGCTTATTGGGTATTTTTGGCACTATTCATATTATTGAATGAACTAAAATTTGGCTGAAAATTTGAAGCCTCAATTGAAATAGTAAGTCATGATAGTTAATGTAATATAAGTGTTTTTCCAACTTCTTTGTTCACATATTTTTTAAAAGAACTTCTAAAAGACCTAGGTGGGACGAAAATGGAGGATGTTACTATAAAGAGGATAGCATGAGGGAGATTTATCATTTTTGTATCTTTTACAAACAGGTGGTGATTATATGTATCTATACATGTATTAAAATTCATAGAACTTACACTAAGAGAAAACGGCTGTCTAGTCTCTTGCATATGTTTTGGGTGATATCTGAAAACTTTCTCATCACAAGTTTAAATCATTGTGAATTATATATTTTTGGTATGTTAATAGTGACATTTTTAAGTTTAAGCGTTATATCATTTAACAAAATGTGTCCAGGAATTTAAATACCACAGTGATTTATCACCCCATTATCCATTTTAAAATTACATGAACAGGCTCTTTGTTAACAGCTGGAAGTTGTAAATTATTCTTATTTTTCTTTGGATTTATATTTCTATTTTACTTCCCTCATAGAATTTATCCTAATATTGTATTTTATTCATTACTCAAATGCCATAAGAAGCGTGAGAAACAAACACACACAAAGCCTGTTAAGTCTCCAATTCAAAATTGGCATATTGTCCACACTGTTAGAGAAAGTCACATGGCCAAGACCAACATCAGTGGGGCAGGAAAATATACTTGCCCAATCTAGGGGTAGGTAACTCCAGAGTCTTTTGGTCAAGTATGGATCTATAAGCTATAACAGGGAGGAACTAAAAAATTGGGAACAATAATTCAACCTATCCTGTCCATCTTTTAATGAGACATTTAATGATATATAATATAAATGGTATGTAGTAGAATGAGACAGCAAAATAGAGATCTGAGGCAGTAGGAGTTAGCCAGGCAAAGTGGGGGTGGGGACAATGGGCAGAAAAAACTTGGGGCTGGGAGAATAATGTTTGTGAAAATAAAAGGGTTTGGGGAACTATAGGGTTGAGTATGTCCAAAGTATAGGGTGAGAGGTCAGGTGTTTACTAAAAGAGAATTGGAAGGAGATTATGCCAAGTTCACTGCAGAAGAACCTTTTATGCCATGTGAGGGATATGAGATTTTAACTTCAGTGCACTGGGAAAATAATTGGAATGTTTTAATCAGAATAGGGATATAGTTAGGTTTTCTTGTGCTCTAGAAAAAAAATAAATTTTGGCTGTTGTTTAATATTAGATTGATGTTAGGTAAGACCAGATAAGAGACCAATGTGGTGACCATTGTAAAAGCCCAATTGAAGAATGAAAGTGGCCTAAACTCGGATAGTAGACTTAGGGCTGAAAAGAGATTGTTGAGCTACAGAGAAGTAGTTTGAACTGTTCTCAACCGTTGAGTACATTGGTCACATTTTCTCAATTATATATAATTTGAATGTTAGAAAAGGGGCAGGTTTTTTTTTTTTATTAATATACTAGAGGCCAGGTGCACGAAATTCGTGCACTGGGGGGAGGGGGTTCCCTTAGCCTGGCCTGCTCCCTCTCGCAGTCTGGGACCCCTTGGGGGATATAGCAGTGCACCAAGTGGCAAGTGGCTAGGGCGGAGCCAGAATTGGGGCTGGGTGCCATGCCGCTCACACTCATCCCAGCCTGCTGATGAGGAGTTGGGAGAGCCTCCTGCTGTGGCAGTTGTGCTCACCAGCTGTGAGCCCAGCTTCTGGCTGAGTGGCGCTCTCCCTATGGGAGTGCAGTAACCACCAGGGGCAGCTCTTGCATTGAGCGTCTGCCCTCTGGTGGTCAGTGTGCATAATAGCAACCAGTTGTTCCGGTTGTTACTGTATAATTGTTGTTTAGGCTTTTATTATATAGACTAGAGGCCCGGTGCACAAAATTCGTGCACGGGCAGGGTCCCTAGGCCTGGCCAGTGATCAGAGCTGATCTGTGTGGCAACTGGTGGGGCAATTGGGGGGTCCCACACTGGCACCCGCTTTGGCCAGCTTGGCATCGCCCACCTGATGGCAACACCCCCCCACCACCACCACCGCTGCTGGTTGCCTCCCTCTTCAGGGTGACCAGCGGGGCAGTAACCACCAGGGGCAGCTCTTGCATTGAGCGTCTGCCCTCTGGTGGTCAGTGTGCATAATAGCAACCAGTTGTTACGGTTGTTACCGTATAATTGTTGTTTAGGCTTTTATTATATAGACTAGAGGCCCGGTGCACAAAATTCGTGCACGGGCAGGGTCCCTAGGCCTGGCCAGTGATCAGAGCTGATCTGTGTGGCAACTGGTGGGGCAATTGGGGGGTCCCACACTGGCACCCGCTTTGGCCAGCTTGGCATCGCCCACCTGATGGCAACACCCCACCACCACCACCACCACCGCCGCTGGTTGCCTCCCTCTTCAGGGTGACCAGCATGATGATCAGGGGGCCACCGCTGGCATCTGCCTTGGCTGGCCTGGGGACTTCAGGCTGGGGGCAGCTCCTGCATTGAGCATCTGCCCCCTGGTGGTCAGTGTGCTTCATGGGCTCCCCTGGTTGTTCTGCCGTTTGGTCAATTTGCATATTAGGTTTTTATTATATAGGATGTCCTCAATCTTTAATTTTATAGGACAGTGTGAATGTTAGCTGTGTATATTAAAATGATTTGTAAATAGTAAAGTTTAATACAAATGCCAATTATTAATATTATGCAGGAAGTTCACTGAATTCCTTAGGAAAAGAATTGATAAGTGAATATATTGTTTTATTGCAACTAGAGAAGCTCTATTTAACTTTTATCTCCGTGACCTAGTGTGTATTGTAATATTTTCCATTTACTTAATTTAACTATTGGTTCCCTTTCCTATAAACCGGAAAATTCAAAATATGTACATATTTGGAAAAAAAACCTCTTGAAACTGTTACTGTTCTTTAATGCCTTCTGATTGCCAACAAGATAAATCTGAATTTCTTGGTGTGGCATTCAAGTTTCTCCAAGATCTGGTCCTTGCTTATGTCTCCTACTTTAACTTTTTTAGCACTTCATTTCATGTACACACCTTCTCCACACAAAAAACAAACAACCCCTGGCACCATACTAATTCTTTTTTTCAGTTTCCAGAATATACTATGTAGTTTGCTATCATTAATCACCTATCACTTTTACCTACTTCAGATGGTTGATATAATAAAAATGACTTGTAAATAAAAAAAATAAAAATAAAAATAAACTGGAGGTGATACATGAGGGTCAGATTTCATATTTTCAGTTTACTGATATACTCCTGGTGCTTGTTACATAATGCTTGGCACAAAGTGGATGTTCAATAAATATTTTGAATAGTTAATACATTAATGAATTATTATTAAAGGTAGGCATTTTAGAATTTTCTGTAGATTGAGGTATTTTGTTTATGTGCATACACATTCACATACATTCCATGCCCAGAAACATGTGTATGTGTGCAGTTGTTGCATGCTTCCATAGAGTCAGTGAAACAGCTGACTTCTTGGATTACAGAGGATTGTATTGTAGATCTTTAGGAATGATCGAGGTTTTTTTTGTGAGTCCCTCTGTAGGAATGTCAGTTCTGAACTTATATTGAAGTCATTGTACCAGGTGTTAAGTCTCATTGACTTTGGTCATTCCCTTAGGAAAAGAGGACTGGCACATTCCTTTCATCCCTTAGATATTTTATTATGTTTTGCCTGAACAACATAGGCAATGATGTGTTTCTGCTAAGATGCAAAGATCTTGGGATGCTGAATTCCACAAATTTTATCTGTTTAGGAAAGATCTTAGTTTCCTCTAAACTTCTGTCACAATTCCAAAGAGAACAGTGTTTATATATAAAATAATTGTAGAAATTTTAGGTTCTGAAGTTAAGCTGCAAATTCTCATTTGTAGGTGTTACTAAAATTTAGTGTTCTGTGATGATATACTTATGGCATGACTTTTTAAAATTAAATTTATTGGGGTGACATTGGTTAATAAAATTATATAGGCTTCAAGTGTACATTGCTATGATACATCATCTGTATACTGCATTGTATGCCTGCTACCCAAAGTCACATCATCTTCTGTCACCATATATTTAGTCCCCTTAAATTTCCCCCACCCGCCTTCCTTCTGGTAACCACCATATTGTTGTCTGTGTCTATGTGTTTCATACTAGCAAATAGAATATAACGATATGTAAAAAAATAATACATCACAATCAAGTGGGTTCATTCCAGGGGCATTCGCTGGAATACTAGTTTATCGATGCTCAGTGGAAAGAGACTTGGAGAAAAGAAATCTGAGATATGCTCATGCTATACCTACCTTTTGGAGGGCTACTCTGAACATGACTATATCAATGATTCTTTGTTGTAGGGCTTTTATTCAGCATTTTCCCATTTTATTTAACTATGGAGTACTTGGCCTGTGACATCTACTATTTCATGGAATACACTTCGGGAAATACTGGCTTAACTTGTTACCCAAAATAGTGTGGCACATGATAAGTCTTTATAAGCATTTAAAAATATATTAACTCTTATCTTGAGTTGGGTTATATAGCTGATCCTATTCTTCTCTTTAAAAAATGTTCTCTTTTTGCAACTCCTTATTCCCATTCCTAAGGACGTTCTAGGCAGTGGTTTGAAAGTTTGATTACTACGTAGACCAGTATCACCTCTGAGTGAGATGAGAAATACAAATTTTTGGTTACCACCCGAGGTCAACTGAATGAAAAACCTGGATTGAGGCCCTATAATGTGTTTTTTAACAGGTGCTTCAGGTGATTAGTGTGCATACTAGTGCTGGAGAACCCACTCTAGGGAACCATTCAGTTTGGGGTTTTATTAGCAGAGCACCAAAATCTGAGAAGGTTTGGATCATCTAGGTGTGAGTAGGATTAATCAGAACACTTTTCTGTTGATGATTCCCAAATTTATGTCTCTGGTCGAAACTTCTCTGAATTCAGACTCTTAAATTCAGCTGCTAATGCCACATCTTCCTTTGGATGTATAATAGGTTTCTTAAGTTTAATATATCCAAAATGGAGCTAACTAGTTAAATGGGGTTGCTGTACACTCTTTAAACTACTCCTCTGGTGTCTCCACCTAGTTTTTTTTTCTTTTTTTCTGTCCTGTGATTTTTACCCCACATCATAAATTAGACCAGTGCTAATGGCGAACTTTACTATGAGACATAATACACATAGTCATGTGAATACATAGTACTTATAGTCTGTGTATTCACAGTTTGATACCGACAGATATAATAAAAATAACTTTAATACAGAGTTTTATTTACTAAGATGTATTGTTAAAATTTTTCAGTAATTTTGCAATTTCAGTGATAGTTTTAAGCTGGAGAGAAATAGAGGATTCAGCAATAAAGTAATGGATTGATGCTGAGTGTTTTTATAGATTATTTGAATTAAAAAATGTGTATTAATATGAACCTTAACCAAAAGAATTCTGTAATTTGAAGTATGGCTTTTTTCTTATTACCTCTAACACTTATGCTGTAGGGAGAATTCTGTTGCTTTGGATAGCCAGCAGTCTCTGAAATAAGGGTAATGAATAAAGTCTTTGTTTCCCTTAGTTAAGTCAATTGGAAATATGTGAGTTCAGCCAGCAGGAAATAGCTTGTAGCCAGGACACAAGTATAGGGAGTGTAGTATCTATAGACATGGACGTGTCACTTCATAGATACCGTAAAACGAGCTCCATGGGTCTGAAACAGGAAAAACTAGCCTTTTGATTTTTAGCATCACGTGAAAGGATTGTTATGTTGCTATGTTATTTGCAGGACAGTGACATGTGTCCTGAAGGGTAAGGTTAGAGAACCTTTAGAACTATAAGAAATATCTCCTACTGCATACCCACATATACATTACTTTTTGTGTGTGAGATGTTTGTGAGGTGAGTCATATACTAAGGAAAGACTTTTGTCTGCTCAACCTTTGAGGAGAAATCAAAAGGAAAGATAGTCTGTTTTGATCTAAATAAGATTGTTCAAAGAAGAGATGAAAGTTGTACAGTTAATTTAGAGAAAAGGTTATTTGTTAAGATGTATTCTAAACTCTGGCATGACCTATACAAATTTCTAAAACTCTGAGTCATTGTGCATTAACTCTGGAAAAATATGTGATTGCTCAGCTGCTTGGAGTAAATGATGAAATTTCCAGTCCTGTGATTGGTAAGCATGTATTTAACATTCTGATTAGTTTCTTAGGTTTGACCCTTCTGTGTTATCCTATGTATGAACAGATGGACCAAGGTCATTCCACTTGGGGAGTCTGGCTGTCTTCAGATTCTTTTCCAGAAGGTAAAAAAGGGACTTTTGTCAGTGTTTTTGTACTACTTTCTTGAATGAGGGAGGCAGCCTGAACTAGTGAAAGGAGCATAGGTGTTGGTGTGAGACTAGACCTAGGGTTTTGAATCCTGGCTTTACCAACTTGTCAAGTTATTTAATTTCTGAGCATTTGTCTATTAGTGTTTCGGGGCTGTAGATACTCATATCTAATAAAGAGGGAATATGCTTATTGACCCTCAGGCCATCACAAAGATGGTAGTGCCCACAGCCAATAAGGAGGGGATATGCTAATAGACTGCCCACCCTCAAAGATGGTGGCACCCATAGCTACAAAATGGCGGCGCCCAGTCTCCTCAGCCCCACCAGGGCAGCAGGCATGCGGCAAGGCTGGGCCCACGCTCCACGTGCCTGCCTCCAGAGACCCCCCCCAACCCCCTCAGCCCCCCAGCAGGAACCCCGCCTCCAGTGCATGAATTTTCATGCACTGGGTCTCTAGTGATATTATAAATGATAATATATCAATAGGAAGACTTTGAGTCCAAAGTATGTTGATGTCTGTGGTTTTGTAATTAGAGAAAGCTCCCACTCTAACAGGAGCAAATGAGTCCTTTAAGTGTTTGGAGGTTTTGGAGAGGTATGGAGCACACTCTCAGCCAGAGTGACAACTTATTTATAATGGTTTGTGACCCTCCAAAGCTCAGTGCTACTCTACAAAATCTCATCCTTTTGGATTTAATTTATTTTGTTAGGGAAAATTTGAATTAAATTAAAATCAGTAAATTAAATTTATTTAGATTAGTTTAAGTTAAATTTAATTCTCAGTAGTGTTATGATCCCTAAAATTAGTACGCTTTTCTTAAATTCCAATAAATCTTTATTTTAAGCATCTTTGGACTCTGCCATTCAAAAAGTGTGCTGTCATTGGTTAAGGTAAATATCTGAGTGGACAATTTTCATTTGTAAAACAGGGAAAAATGGTTAAGTGCTTTATGGAGTCCTTAAATGAGATTATATGCATGCAGAGTGCTTAGTGAAGACCTTGACATTATAACTGAGAACTTTAGTTCTTTCTGTATAATCTAAAAGGGGTGCTAAATCCATTAAAAGGTAGGGAGAAATTTATTGGGCTCAAGTTGAAAATTTGTATGGCTAAAATAACTCAGAGATACAGAATCTATACCTCTATAAAAGGTATAGAGGTACCTTATAGGTCTATATAAAAGCCCAATATGCAAATTGTCCCCATGGGAGTTCGACCAGGAGATCAACCGCTTGCTATGACATGCGCTGACCACCAGGGGGCAGTGCAGAATGAAGGAAGGCCCTGGCTGGCAGCCGGGGAAGGGAGGCCATAGCTGGTAGCCGACAGTCAGGGAAGGGAGGCCCTAGCCGGCAGCTGGAAGGCCCCGATAGGCCCTAATTGCCAGCCAGGCCTAGGGACTCTACCTGTGCACTAATTTCATGCACCAGGCCTCTAATTAAAAATAAACAACTGAAGAGGCTCTAAAATATTGCAAGATTAATTCTCTTTAGGTCAGTTAGTAATAGTAGTTAATGGCCTTTCTTTTTAGCTTGGATACACTCTCAATTTGAGTGTATCACCCAACAATCAAAATGGCATTTTAATCACTGCTGTGCTTGGTATCTCCCTTTAACTATTTAATTCATGTATTATAAATGGTAGTTCAAGTTCTTAGAGTCTCCTTGGATCTGACCTCTCTGACCATTTCTGATTAAGTAATCTCTTCCTTTGCCTAAAACAGCTATTGTACTAAAGCAAGACACCTTCTATAGTATATTTACTATAATTATTACTTCCTTTTTTGTCTTTTTTCCCTCTAATAAGATGAAGTTTCTACAAGTACAGAATCATTATGTGTCTCTGTCCAATAAAACCCAGTAAAGTGCTTTGCTAATAAATAATGATTAGTAAAAAGGATTGCTAATTTAAAAAATTCAGTGACTCTGAGACTTCCTGTCACAAACAAAAATACTGGCCTGGCCAGCCTGGCTCAGTGGTTGAGTGTCGACCTATGAACCAGGAGGTCACGGTTTGATTCCCAGTCAGGGCACATGCCCAGGTTGCAGGCTCGATCCCCAGTAGGGGGCATGAAAGAGACACCCGATAAATGATTCTCATCATTGATGTTTCTCTCTCTTCCTCTTTGAAATTAATAAAAAAAAAATACTTAAAGAAATTAAAAAGCTATAATGACATCTCTTCTATTTCTCTACACCAGTGTTTCTCTTGGATTTAAAAAAGCTTATTAGCTTTAGGGATCTTTTTGTAATGAGGGGCCAGTATTTGTTCCGAAAGCCTTGATTTCACAAAAGGAAAGATAAAGTGGTGTATGCCGAGAGTAAAGCATCATAATTATTCTCTCCTTTCTTCTTAGGATTCTAGCCAGCTGCTATGTTGGGAGGGTGAGGAGCAAGGGTTAGTAACAGGCAGGGACATGGCAGCTGCCATCTTAGAGATCATCTGGTTCTGACACTAGCTTTGTTTCTTCATCTCAGTAATAATGGAGCTGAATATATTTTAAGATCTCTCATTAGATCCTGAAGTACTTTGTGCCCAGCTCTCTCCAGTGCTCTCTTTAATGCTGATATGAAAAAGGGATAGGTGGTCTGTTGTGGGTTAGTTTACCTGTTATAAAAGTGACAGCTCCATTTGTGAGGTATTTAAAATTTAGGGTCTACAATAGGAAGAATCAAATTTTTTTCTTGATTATATCTAGTGATAGGATAAACACGAAGTTGTATTTTGTAATTTCCCATTTGTTGATTTTTATTTACTGCCCATGTTTCTGACAGCTTGCAAAATGGGAAATATAAACAACAAAAGAAATGGGAAAGTGTTTTACCTTACTAGAAAGAAATTGAAATATAGTTAGCAAAATAAATGGTAAGTGTTCTATTGTACTAGCAGTGAGTTGCAAATTTAAACAAGTTACTGCTGTTTGTCTTTAAAATTAAATATATAAGCACCATTGTGAAATGAGTATTCTTGCAGAGTTGATGAGTATAATGAGATAAAATTTCTTGGAAAGTGATTTGGAGCCCTAACTGGTTTGGCTCAGTGGATGGAGCGTCGGCCTACAGACTGAAAGGTCCCAGGTTCGATTCCGGCTAAGGGCATGTACCTTGGTTGTGGGCACCTCCGCAGTAGGGGGTGTGCAGGAGGCAGCTGATCGATGTTTCCAACTCTCTCTTCCTCTCCCTTCCTCTCTGTGAAAAATCAATAAAATATATTTAAAAAAAGAAAAAAAAAGAAAGTTATTTGGAAATATGTATCATGAGTCTTAAAAATGTCTTTGATTTGAAAATTTGCACTAATGAGGTAATGTTAAATAGAGAAAAATTGGGACATATAATGTAGATGTGTTATTTGGTGATAGGATCAAATTAAAAATGATGATACCTCTGAAAGATGGAATATATAGAACCATTAAAAAGAAAGCTTTTGAAGATTTATAAGACTATGGAGAAATTTTCATAATATAGCTTATAAAAGCAGTGAATATTTTTTTGTATTCATTTATTAACACCTTAATAGCAGATAACTATAGTGATCATTCCTTCCTTCCTCAGTCACCCTTCTCAACCTTGGGTAGTTTTTCTTCCTTCCTGGCTCTTTTATTTGTCTCCTTTGCTGCTGCCTCTTCTTTCTGTTTAATCTATAAATGTGGGAGTACTTCAATGCTTGTCCTGGGCCCTGCCTCTTGAGTGTGTCACTTGTGGACGTGTAGTGTTATAATCTGGTATGGTCTGAAGCTATCCACCAGATGCACTGGCTCTGGGGCCTCCGGGGAGCTGCAAAGTCAGCCACTGCCTGGGACCACCTGGCAGGAGTTACCCAGCTATCTGCAGATGGCTATTATTTGAATTGGGCTTGGAAATGCCCAGGTGAGGCCAAGTTGTGAAGTAAGACAGACTGGTGCTAGTGCTGGGTCTTTGGTCTCATATTGATAGGTATGGGGTACACTGATGCCAACTGCTTCTTGTTTAAGTGATTTTAGGAAAGTCTGAAGCCTGAGCCAGGACAGGCTATTCATATGGAAAAGGCATTGCAAAAGCTTGGTGAGGCTGCAAGTTGGATGGGGCGGGGTTTCAGGGAATCACCAGGGTGGAGCAAAAAGTGTGAGCCATGCTGATGGAAACTCAGAAATGCCTGCCAGTTAGCTCTGCAAGGGGGTGAGGTTCCAGTACAGAAACAATGGCCCCTGCAAGCATCTCCATTTGGGAGAAAGCCACCTTGAGTTCCTGCCCCGATACCAGACAATCCAGTTCCTTCCTGTATGTGTCTGGTTTCCCCAGTGATGCTGCCCAATGCTGGAGATCAGAGGGAGGGGGACTGTATAAGTCTGTGTGCTGGCCCTTTAAGAGGGACTGCTTGAGTCTCCAGCAGCCTCTGTTTCACTCAGCCACAATCCCCACTGGTTTTTACAGCCTGAAGTTAAGGGACTTCTCTTCCCAGCTCAGGGGTCTGGTGTTGGGCTGGGACCCCTTGCTTCCTTCTCATGGGAGGCCTCTGCTGCGGAGGTATCCCTCTGTATTAAAAAACACACACTACACGTGGGTGTCTGACCAGCCTGTTTTGTGCCTCCGCCCCTCCTACCATTCTCAGTGTGCTTTCTGCTTTACATCTCTAGTTGTAGGACTTCCATTCAGCCAGCTTTTCAGGCCGCCCTGAATGATGGTGGTTCTATATTTTAGTTGTAATTATTTTATTTTATCTTTCTTTTTTTATTGATTTCAGAGAGTAAGGGAGAGGGAGAGAGAGAGAAACATAGTAGGTGCTTAATAAATATATATTGAATCCATGAGTGTTTTTATGTGTATAGTTAAAAACATTCTTGTATTATTTTTGTAGATTATAGCAGTAAATTAATTTGTTATTTGTAGGTGTTGCTAAATTCTCATAAGATACTCTTATTTTCATATTCTTAAATTTTATTTAACTTTGTTCCTGTATATTAAAAAAGATTAGGCTTTGGCTTTTAAAACTTTAGCACTGCAAAGTTTTCAACACTATTAAGTCATGTTTTTAAACCTTAATTAAGCTACTAGAGCTCGGTGCATGAAATTTATGCACTGAGGGTGGGGTCCCTCAGCCCGGTTTGCACCCTCTCGCAGTCCCGAACCCCTCAGGGGATGTCTGCCTGCTAGCTTCGGGCCTAAGCTG
Source organism: Myotis davidii (assembly GCF_000327345.1). Lineage (NCBI taxonomy): Eukaryota > Metazoa > Chordata > Mammalia > Chiroptera > Vespertilionidae > Myotis > Myotis davidii. Next base: position 2,279,324 of record NW_006284340.1, read on the forward strand.
GCAGTCAAACATCCCTCTCACAGTCCGGGGCTCTCACAGTCTGGGACCCCCTTGCTCCTTAACGCCTGCCTGCAGCGGAGGCAGGAGAGGCTCCCACCACCACCATTGCGCTCGCCAGCCATGAGCCCGGCTTCTGGCTGAGCAGAGCTCCCCCTGTGGGAGTGCACTGATCACCAGCTGGCAGCTCCTGCATTGAGTGTCTTCCCCCTGGTGGTCAGTGTGCATCATAGCAACAGGTCATTCCGCCTTTTGGTAGATTTGTATATTAGGGTTTTATTATATAGGATAGAGTCAAAATGTTAGTGAAAGCAGTCATTTCCGGGCTTCTGTGCTTATGAATCAGATTGTAACTATTTCTTTGGCTTTGGATTTGTGGTTTCTTGAACTAATTTAAGTGATGCAAAAGATGAGTCTCCTTAGGCGTTTGCTTTTTTTAAAAAGTGTAGTTGGTGTTTTATTGTAAACAGATTTTCTCCAAGGAAAACTTGTGTTCATCATCCATTATGAATGAAATCCCGTCTGTATATATCAGTCCCTATATATTTTATTATTTGCTACCCATATGTGTGGGTTTTTACTTGTTTGGTTTTTGTTGTGTTTTGTTTTGTTTTTTCCCAAAAGAGTTCCTGCGGTTTTGAAGTAACTATTCTGACTCATTATTTTGCTAATTGCTAAATATTTTCCTTTAGGTTACTCCCAATCTACTTTGGCATTTGTAAATTCTTACACTTCTATTGGTTCCCTCTGGCCACTGGGTGTATGACTCAGTGTCACATGCATGTGCTATTATTTGTCAGAATGGAATTCTAAGACTTCCTCATGACATAGAACAGTTTAACTTTCGTGCTTTCTGGGCAGAGAAATGGTCCTGGGGACAGTTCTGCTTCCACCTGATAGTTATGGAAGAGATCAGGACACGTTGCTTTGCTGCCTGTGCAGTGAGGCCTCAGAAACTGCTCTACCTACCTTATCAGGTATGATTCAGAGAGGGGATAGTTTGGGGGAGGGTAATCACAGTAATCAAGTGTGAATGGAGATCTCAAAAAATGAATCGTATCTATTACTGTCTTTTTTCTTAGCCAGTGATATTTCACGCGTGTGCGCTTGTGTGTGTGTGTGTGTTTGTGTGTGCACTCTGGTATTTTACAGTAGGACCTCAATAAGTACTTACTGAAAAGAAGAATAAATGAGTAATATGTAGTATTTTGTGGTCTTAAGATACATGTGGCTTGATGTGAAGAACTTAAACTATATTTTGAGAATTGTTGAATAATTTATCCAACCACTTTAAATAGTTTTTAAAGAGGTATTATAAACTATTAGCTTTTAGGAGAATATGGAGTTTGGTAAAGTAGAATTCTGGCAATACAAGTGTTTATAAAATACTTGGAAATACCTAAGCTGAAAATTTGTATGTTAATTTTTCTAATTTCTACCTGACAGATTTCTAATTAAATTGATAAAAGCTACCGAATGACTAATTGGTGAAAAGTGTTTTTAATACAATTTAATATTAAATTTATCTCTGAATTTCAGTTTAATCTGGATTTTAACTTGTTTAATCCTGATAATTTACTTTGTATAAGCTGCTATTTTGTGTTTAGCCTTATTTTTATTGTATCCTGCAAGTGTATCAGTAGAAAAAGGTAATAAAACTACCTTCTCTTAATACTCAAAATGTATTTCTGCTACCTGTGTCTTGTATTCTATATATGAAAATTAGTCTTCTGTTGCCTCATCTAAGTGTGATCTTCTCTATAACAATGATTAATAAAAGATCTATCTTCTTATCTAAGGTACCTAATGTATAGTAGTCACTCCACATTGTTCAAAAATAAAACATTTCCAGACTACACACTTGAATTTGGGTGGGTGCAGGACATCTGAATCATGTATATGTTTTTCTGTTTTAAACTGTTGAGTAAAGTGGTATAGACTAGACGCCCTGGATGGCACTGTAACATTTACTACTTGCTTTTCCTGTGGGATTTTTTTGGTCTTTTTTTGCTTTTATTTTTTAGCTTGTTCTCCTCATTTAGTTCTTTAAGTCTTTATGATTTAATATATGCTCATTCTTGGCCTCAGGAAAATGTTAGGATGTTGTGTTGTCTTTGGAAAATTTTCCCTTTGTTTTGTGCTACTGGTAGGATGACGTTTCAGTGGATATCCTGTGCAGACAGATTGTATGGGAAGTTGACCCTTAGTTTTCTGAGAACAAAAGACTGAGTGGGGAAAAAAAGAAGGAAGGAAGGAAATAAGATCTTTTGACTTGATCATAAAGGTTATAAATCCAGAGATGGGGAGAAGGGGAGTGGGGAATAAAAAGGATTGTTCCCATTATGGTTCTTTAGTACTTTGGCTTCAAAAATTACTTTTATCCTGTTTTTATTATTTTGTATACTTGAGAAATGTACAGTACTGTTTGGTCTGAATACGGGATGAACAAAAGTCAGTTTATAGTTGTTCATATGGAAAATAATAGAATAATTAATAAATAATACAAGAATAAACTGTTTTGCATACTCATAACTGTACTTACTTTTGCCTAACCCTATATATCTTTTAAGTTTATATAAGACTGTGTCATAGGTCTCATTCTTTTTTCTCCTTTTGTCAAATAACATGGTTTTTAATAAGCTGACTAGCCTTTAACAATCCTCCTTTGAGCTTGTTGGAGTTCCTCTTTAGTACATGTGAACTACACGTCACAGACATGTCTTGCACATTGACAGTCTGTCACTCTACTGTCTTCTGTGCAGAATTTCTGCTCATCCAATTTTAATGCTTTCTCTTCTTTGAAACCTTTATTGACTTCAGAGCTTTGTGTTCTATTTTGTCCCCTGAGAGCATCCTTTGAGTACATGATTCATTTATTCAACATCTTTTTTGAGAGCCCCTTATATACATGCACTATTCTGGGTGCTTGTAATTTATCAGTGACCAAAGCAGACAGAAATCGCTGTCCTCGTAAAACTGGTATTTTGGTTGGGGGAGTTAGTTAATACACATGAATATAAAAAAAGTAAATTATATATTTTGTGGTATTAAGAGCTATGGAGAGAAATAAATTGGGAAGGGAGACATGGGGAATGTGGGAGTGTTGTCAGGAATAGATGTATTTTAAAATAAGACAGTAAAAAAAATACTGCACCGAGGGGGTAACATTTGAGTAAAATGTCATGTGGATATCTTGGGGAAGAATGGTTTCAACGGTTCTCAACCTGTGGGTCGCCTAATACATCCTGCATATCAGATATTCGTTACGATTTATAACAGTAGCAAAATTACAGTTATGAAGTAGCAACGAAAATAATTTTATGGTTGGGGGTCACCACAACATGAGGAACTGTATTAAAGGGTCGCGGCATTAGGAAGGTTGAGACCACTGGTTTAGGTAGAAGGTAAAGCCAGTACAAAGGTCCCAAGGCCTGCCTTGTCCAGAGAAGGCCAGTGGTCAGAATGGTGTATATTAGGGGAGTAGGAGTTGGAAGATGAATTGGGTAAGACAAGTTGTAAAAGGCCTTGTAGGCCCTTGTTAGGACTTCGGTTTTTACTATAAGATATAGGGAGCCATCTAAAATTTTGAGCAGAGGAGTAATACAATCTGATTTATGCTTTAAAAACTGGGTGGTGTGCCCTAGCCTGTTTAGCTCAGTGGATTGAGCATAGTGCACGCCCCCTGCGCTCCCCCTCCAGCCCTCAGACTGAAGGGCCCCAGATTTGATTCAGTCAAGGGCATGTACCTTGGTTGCAGGCTTGATCCCTGGCCCTGGTTGGGGTGTGTGCAGGAGGCAACTAATTAATGTGTCTCACATTGATGTTTCTCTCTCTGTGTCTTTCCTTCTCAATGGGAAAAATACTCTGGTGAGGATTAACAACAACAACAACCTGGCTGGTGTGTTGAGAACAGACAGTAGAAAACAAGGATAGAAGCAATGGAGATCAGTTAGGATAGTGAAATAATCTAGGTAAGAGATGATGGTTATGACAGGGTGGTAGTAGTGGAGGGGGTGAGAAAGGAATAGATTCTGAATATTGAAAGCAGTGCCAATAAAATTTCCTGATGGGTTAGATGTGATATGTGAGTGCAAAAAAGGAATCATAAATAATTCCAAGGTTTTTTGTTTGTTTGAAAAATTTTTTCTTTATTGATTAAGGTATTACATATGTGTCCTTATTGCCCCCATTGATTCCTCACCCCCACACTCATGCCCTCACCCCCCTGCTGTCTGTGTCCATTGGATTTGCTTATATGCGTGCATGCAAGTCCTTTGGTTGATCTCTTCCTCTTCCTCCCACTCTCCCCTACCTTCCCTCTGAGGTTTGATGACTCTGATCGATGCTTTATATATTTTGGATATTAGCCGC
>NW_006284340.1:2284108-2305743 GCF_000327345.1 Myotis davidii
GTAAGTTTAAGGTTTATGATGTGTTGATTTGATACACTTGTGTATTGCAAAATGATTACCACAAGAGCCTTAGCTAATACACACATTACATCACATAATTACCATTTCTTTTTTTGTGGTGAAAACATTTAAGATCTACTCTCAGTAACTTTCAAGTATATAGTACAGTATTATTAACTATAATCACTATGCTGTACATTAGACCCCCAGAACTTACTCATCTTATAGCTAGAAGTTTGTACTCAAGCTTTCATGGTTTTTGGTCTGAGCAATTAAAAAGTTGAAATTGCCATAAACTGTGATGGGGAATTCTGTGGAGAAGCAGATTTGGGGGAGGGAGTGGAGAGTAGTTTTTTATAGTCCAAATAGTGGTCTATAATCTTTATATTCTGAAGCTCAGCGTAAGGCTATTGAATAGTAGGTGTTCATTAACAAATAGATGTTCACTATAATTATTAATTTTGTAAACTTTAAATTATAATATACTGTGTTTCACAAAGTAAGATATAAATGTATGGTTTTTGCTGTTTTTGAGTTGGTTTAAGAGTTGGTTTTAGTGTCTACTTGATTACTGTTTCTAACTTGGTCATCTATAATAATAAAAGTATAATATGCAAATCAACCGAGCAGCCAAACAGAACTACCGTCCAGACGACCTTGCAGATGACCTTCTGAACAAAGCCAGGGCCACGAGGGCCTACTGTTGCACAAGTTTTGTGCATCGGACCTTTAGTGGATAATACAGAAGTTAAGCTACCCTTGATTTTTGTTCCTCTTATAATTTCAAACAAGGGTACTTATACTTAAAAAGAAGGAAATGTACTTGAATTGTTTGATAAACATTAAACAGAGTAATAATCATGTTACTGCCATCACTGGCAAGAAACATCAGTGTGGATCATGTTATGTTTAGTATGGAACCTCATAAATATTGTGAATATTCTTTGTACTTCTTTTTATGTTAATAAAGGGTTGTCATTTCATAACCCAATGGAAATTCTGCTAAAGTAGATAATTTTTCATTAGAATAAATAATAACATAGAACATGTGGCCAGTTTAAAGGATGTTTCATATAATACAGTGTTTTGTTCATTTTATAATTCTAATTCCCAGTCACTATAACTCTGCCTTTAAACAAAGAGCAACAGATTTGTTTCAAATTAATTGTCAGGACATCTGGACATATCTTTAGGTTTGTCATAATTATTCTAAATTTAAAATAAAATTTAATTAGCTGTGGAATTTTAAGTACATATTTCTTTTAAGAGAAGAAGGAATGTGATGAAGTGAAATAAACTCTAAAACTGTTAAGAATTACAGATCAGCCTACAACAGGGATTTTTGTCTATTTCATGTATAGACAGTGATGCAGCCATTTTTAAAACATTGATTAATGCTATTTTAATATTAAAATACATGCCATTGTTTTCTGTCACTTATGTTTTTGTGTAATTTGGTCATTCATTCAATCAACAGTTATTGAACACATATAACTCCTTGCTAGAAAGAAAAAGTGCCATTCTTATGCCAAGGAATACTTTGTAAGGTTTGGGAGACAAACATGAATTGAGGATATAGTAAAAATAAAGATAGAAGGTATTAATACAGCAAACACAATGTTTTTTTGAGAGCACTAGGAGGAGGAATCTATGAGGTTTCTTAGGGGAGGTTATTGGAGCTGAGTGTTATGAAATGAGTCAGCCAGTCAAGAAAAGTGTGGAATGAGACCACATTCCAGATAGACAGGACAGTGTGAACAAAGGCAAAAAGATAGGAAGCATCACAGTGTATGTTAACATTTAAAATTTGAGATGTGGAGTGGATGGAGGTAAAGCTAGAGAAATAAGAGACCTGATCTTAAAGCCCTTGAAGACCATATTAAAGAGATTTTAGCTTGATGGTAAACTATTGAAGAATAATCTTAAGAAGAGTGACATGGTCAAATTTTTGTTTTGAATAGATCACTTTGCCAGCTGTGTGGAGGATGGATTTGAGGGAGACAAGACTGGAGGCAGTAGTCCAGGTGAGAGACGATGGGGATTTGAACTAAGGCATTGGCTATAGAGATGGAGAGGAGGGAATGGATTTGAAAAGAAATAAAACCACAGATTAAAGGCTTATTCTCCTGTAAATATGATAAAAACCAGTTTTAAATTAAAAATGATTGGAGGAGAAAGAGAGACATAATAGAAAAGTTAGTGGCACATAGCTGCTAAAAATAATTCCATTTCTTAAGAAAATTGCTACTAGAAGAACAGAGTATTTTTTGTATAATTGACCTGGGCTGTAAAAAGATGTTTTGTATAGTATGACTAAACTTAAGAACCATAAAGCCTTGAGGAAGAAACCAGGTCTTACAAGGCTTTCACCATTACACACGACAGAAACTCAATAAATGTACATTGTTGGTGATATTTTCTAGAGCATTCATTTAAGTTCCTATTTTACAAAAACGTATCACCAAGGAAAAGAAAATAGGGTAGAATTTTTTTCATTAAAAGAACAATTGTAAACTATTATAGACAGCGTTGCATGGTAACACAAAATTATTTTGGAATGGTGAGAATATTGTTTGAAACCAAAACATTTTTCTGTTGTTTGACAGGTAATTTTAGGATTGTTTTTTCTAGAAGCACTATTTTTACATGTAAATGGAGGATCTGGATTTACACAATATGTACATATTTCTTAAAATCTGTTATCTTTTTCACAATTTGCTTTATATGGACAGAGTAAGGGAAGGAGGGGAGTTTGGGAGGATTTATAAAACATAACTATTCCTTAAAACCACCACTCCACCATAACAAAATATTGTATTTTTATAAAGCAAATTGCCAGTTCTTCTTGAGATTTCTTCTTTCCGTTTTGAGAAAACTGCTTTTCCTGTTAATTTCTGATTTAGGTGACTGCATATAAATCACAGTTAACTGTGTTCTTTTCATTTTGTCTTTTCTCTATCTTGTTACATTTTCAACAAGTAGATTTCTCTCGGGTTTAGGGGACATTTGCTCATTCTTCATTATTCTACAACTATATAGTTATGTCCCTCCCTGGAGCCGTCCATCTATGCCAACAGCTAAAATACTGCCTACTTACTGAATTCAAATGAATTTCCAGCTGTGAATTTCACATGAACTTACTGTGAATTTCTTTTTCCTCTTATGTCTTTCAGAAGCCTTGCACCGCCCCTATGGTTGTGATGTTGAACCCCAAGCACTGACCGAGGCCATCAGGTGGAGTTCCAAGGAAAACTTGCTGGGAGCCACTGAGAGTGATCCTAATCTCTTTGTTGCACTTTATGATTTTGTAGCAAGTGGTGATAACACACTCAGCATCACTAAAGGTGAGCTTCTGAGTAATACCCCTTACTTTTCAGTTTTCATTAGTGGATAGGAGATAAAGGGGTCTGTTCTAGATTTTGCCCCTAAAATTAGCTAGGTGATCTGGGCCCAGATGCTTTTGGTTCATAATTGTCTGTTTTTAAAAAGTGAGAATATGTTTTTCATTGATTCTAGAGAGAAGAGGAGAGAGAGGGAGTGCGTGAGGGTAGAGGGAGAGAGAGAGAAAAAAGAAAGAAACATCGATCAGTTGCCTTATGTGCATGCACCCTTCTGGGGCTCGAACCTGAAACCCAGGTATGTGACCTAACTGGGAATCGAACCCCAGACCCTTCAGTGCACAGGGTGGAACTCAAACCACCTAGCAACACCGGCCAGGGTATAATTTTTTTTTTTAACTTGTGTATGGGGTAATGCCACTTTGTCTACTTTATAGGCTTATTAAGGATAAAATGAGATAAAGTATTTTAGAAAAAACACCATACAATATACACATAAACTTTCCTTATTCTCAGAATTTATATTATATGTAATATGCCAGCATTCATCTGCTGCAGAGGTAGGGTTCACTGTACATCTCTTCTCATTGATTGAATCATGTTGTCCGTGACTGACTGCGTGTCTGAGAACTGTTTGTTATCAGTTTGCAATGAGATTAAAAATTGTACCCAAAATGCAAACCAACTACATCACCAAGTACACTATTATTTAGTTCAGCTGACTTTTTTTTTTTTTTTGAGCAAGACTTTTGGCATGAAGAAAGTAGTCTAGTGATTCAGTCTGGCATAAGCCTCTTATCTTATTGTGGACTTGCCGTGAGCAGCACTGGCCTAGGCCAGTGGTCGGCAAACCGCAGCTCGCGAGCCACATGCGGCTCTTTGGCCCCTTGAGTGTGGCTCTTCCACAAAATACCACGTGCATGTGCGCACGTACAGTGCGATTGAAACTTCGTGGCCCATTGGCAGAAGTAGCTTTTCGGCCTGGGCGAGTCTATTTTGAAGAAGTGGCGTTAGAAGAAGTGGGGGTACGTTCCCTGAAGTTGACCCCTCAGATTGAGGACGTTTTTAGCTAAGGCCAGTTTAGGAGTGCTGTTGATATTTGGCTCTGTTGACTAATGAGTTTGCCGACCACTGGCCTAGGCAATTTATCTCTCATTTGTGTTTATATGGATCAGTTTATAAGGAACAGTACGAAGTGTTCATTGTAGTAATATTCTCAGATTAGTTTATTTCGGTAGTAAATTCTTATAAAAGGGAACACTAAGAACATGACCAAATAAAATCATCCATTATTGGTTTTTTGAACAAGGATAGAAAATATGAAACTTTTATGAGAAAGAAATAGAAGAATGGGAGGTTGTCATTGTGTGCATGAATTGGATTGCTAATTTGCCTAAGTTCTTGTCTTTTGAACTTACTGGGGAAAAATATATTTCAGGAGAATTTTTCACTCCACAAAACTGTCATGTTAAGTAATTATTTGTCAAATATATGCCTTTTAAAAAATATATATTTTTATTGATTTCAGAGAGGAAGGGAGAGGGAGAGAGAAACATAAATGATGAGTGAGAATCATTGATTGGCTGCCTCCTGGGGATCCTCCTGAGAGTCAAGCCTGCAACCCAGGCATGTGCTCTGACCAGGAATCGAACTGTGACCTCCTGGTTCATAGGTTGACTCTCAAACACTGAGCCACACCAGCTGGGCCAAATATATTCCTTTCATTTGTTACGTTCAGAATGAGGTAGATATTAATTGGGAGTGGACATACCAAATTAAGGACATAAGCCTCCATTCAAGGAATGTTACCTTTACATAAAATTTTTATATATATCAGTTTTTGAAATTTGGCCAGATTCATCAAAAGCAGAAATGCTAAAAACTGAGTTTCTCACCTTAGCTGATTTGACTTAGTGGATAGAACATTGGTCTGCAGACTGAATGAAGGGCCCCAGGTTTGATTCTGGTCAAGGGCACATGCCCGGGTTGCGGGCTTGATCCCCAATACGGGGCGTGCACAAGGCAGCCGATCAATGATTCTCTCTCATCATTGATGTTTGTATCTCCCCCTTCTCCCTTCCTCTCTGAAATAAATAAAAATATTTTTAAATAAAACAAACAAAAAAACCCTGAGTTTCTCAAACTGGGGTATTAATATGTCCCAGAGTGTGTGTGATGGCATGTGTGCATGAGCCAGGAGGTTCCAAAGGCACAAGAAAAGTAAAGTGCATTATTCCTCGTGTCAGTTTACTTAAAGATTTTGGGTAGTTTTGGGGGTGGGATGGATGTGTGAGAGATGTGTGTTTATGCATTGGGATGAAAGTTTTAGGATAAAATAAAGGACTTCATAGAAATTTATTCTTGTGGTTGTCTTTTTGAGTTACAATAGATTCTGATACCTTTACTGATACGTCAGTGGAGAAGTTTGTGAAGCTGTGACTCAGAACAGTCTTTCCTAGATATAATTTGCATGTCAGTATTTTCCAAGATAGCTCAGTCACTGAGGAAACATTGATAAAGTTTATTGAATCTTCAGTTACCAGCTGTGGCAACCACTAGTGTACAGCTCAAGGAATAGGATTCCCTTTACCTTATGGCCAGCAGGGATTTCTCATAAAACCAATGAAATGCCAGATTTTTATATCAGGTCCTTACTAATATAAAGTTATGCTAAAGCTTTTTAATTATTTTAAATATAAGAAAATGTATTTAAAAAATAATTATTATTTTACTTCCCTTTGTTTGAAGATAGTAATTTGCTTGAAGTAAGAACCAAAGTTCTACCAGGATTGCTCTATCAATAGGGTAATGTTTTGTATCCCTACCAGCTTATACCCCTGTCAGTTTCCTTCCAGAGTAGAAAATTCTTCTCCTAACTGCCAAGAAGAGGGGAAATCAGACAAAAACCTAGGGTGTTTCACTGTAGCCTAATTTGATTACCGATCATTACTAGTTCTTTATAAGGAAGCAATAATAATATGCTTAGTAAGATACTTAGTGTTTTATCTTTTCTAGTTCTCAGGGAGTAAAAGAGAAAAGCTACAGCGCAAGTTTTATTTTGTTTCTCTAGCAGTACTAAGATTTTTTCCCTGTGCGTTTCCACCACCACACTCCTATTTATACATATGTATATTTTTTATATATACAAAATGCATATGAATCCATACTCCTGTGTTTTTTCTCACTGAATGTCTCATATCCAAGTCTCTTGGGTGAGAGATAGTAAGAGCCAATAGGAAGTTATCCTGTGGTAGACATTTCTGTAAACCACTTAGAAAAGTTAGATAACTGTCATAATAATGATTCTGAGTTTTTCCTCATTCGCCTTTGCCTGATAACTGGACCATATGCTCTTGATTGATTTGGCGTTTTTCCGCTTTCTGACACTGAGAAGTGGGTGTGAACTCTATAGGAAGGCTGCATCCCTCAGCGTGAGGGGCCTAAATTGGAAGGATTGTTTAGGTGGTCAGTTATTACTAATGATATCTCATTTGCTTTTCTGTCTTGTCCATGCTGCGAGTATAGGAGCAAGGTATATGTTGCTGGGTCTGAAGTTGATGTTTACAACTTTAATGGAGCAATCAAGTACACGGAAGTCATTAGCAAAAGATACTTTGAGTAACTTGAATCTTGGGTTCCAACATCAGACTCAGCTTCCTTTCCCACACACTAATTTTAGAGGAATGGATAGGAGTGACTCATTCTTCATGGGGAATGGGAGGGAAACTGGGAAACTATATCTATTTAAAACTTGAGTCTTGGAAAAGATAGTGCTTTGAGAGTCCTCACTACTCACTTCCCATCCCCCAAACAATTTTCTTTCTGAAAACATTGCTGAAACCTCGGTGGTCGGTGCTTTTTTTTTTTTACATTGTTGGTTTTTTTGCCTTGGTGCCATGTGAAATTTAGAAGTAATGTTGGGTTTCCCATAGCTTATTAATCCTTGACTGCTTATTAACATTGAACCATATAAGATACATTCCTTGACTAACTGTTTTGGGAAGAAAAAGTGAACAAAAAAATGTTTTTGAAGGGTGAGACTATGTCGTTTCCAGCCATTTGAGTAATCTTTTTATCTTTGTATACATGGAGTTTTCTAAAGACATTTTTAGTTGGTATAAAAACCTTTGAAAACCTGTAGTAAATGCCAAAATGCCACGTTTAACTATGCTTCTTTTGTTTAAGCTACAAGTTAAATAAATCAGTGGAGGATATGATGAACAGCCAAGTTTGTTTTCATTATTATTTTTAAAATATTTTTATTGATTTCAGAGAGGAAGGGAGAGATAGAAACATCAGTGATGAGACAGAATCACTGATTGGCTGCCTCCTGTGCATGTGCCCTTTCTTAACTGGAATCGAACCTGGGACCCTGAAGTCTACAGGCTGGCGCTTTATCCACTGAGCCAAACCGGCTAGGGCTGTTTTCATTATTTAAAAACACATTTGTTGGCATAAAAGTTCCTGATTTATTTTTCAATGAGTTTAAAGTTTGATAATAGATTGCTTTTGAGACAAAGTGTTAACATCTCATTCTGTGATAACCTTATGACTAGGTGAAAAGCTACGAGTCCTTGGTTACAATCAGAATGGTGAGTGGAGTGAAGTTCGCTCTAAGAATGGCCAAGGTTGGGTGCCAAGCAACTACATCACCCCAGTAAACAGTCTGGAAAAACATTCCTGGTACCATGGACCTGTGTCACGCAGTGCAGCTGAGTATCTACTCAGCAGTTTAATCAATGGCAGTTTCCTGGTGCGAGAAAGTGAGAGCAGCCCCGGGCAGCTGTCCATTTCGCTCAGGTACGAGGGGCGCGTGTATCACTACAGGATCAATACCACCACAGATGGCAAGGTAAGACTGGCGACCACCTTTAGGTGTGGATGGGCTGCTCCTTAGAAATTTTATTCAGAATGACTGAAGAATATAGTTTTTATGTCTGACAAAAGAAAATAATCACTGATGTGAGTTTGGGCTGTTTGGCATGTTAAAGAGAGCTTACTTTTTTCAAAAGAATATGGTAATGGAAATTTAAAACAGTATTATAATAGAAGTTTAATGATGAACTAAATGTGAAGAATGAAGGAAATTGCTGGATAAGTTAGCTGTTCTAATGATTGTTAATATGTAAATAGACATACATCTAATGCATGGTATAAAATTTTTTAAATATATTTTTATTGATTTCAGAGAGGAAGGGAGAGATAGAAACATCAATGATGAGAGGGAGTCATTGATTGGCTGCCTCCTTCATGTTGGATGGAGCCTGCAACCCAGGCATGCGCCCCTGACTGGAATCGAACTGGGACCTTTCAGTCCACAGGCCAACGCTCTATCCACTGTGCCAAACTGGCGAGGGCTGTATAGAATTTATAAGTTAAATTTTACATCCAAAAATTATAATAAACTCTACAAGAAAGTTAACAGAGTAAGAATTTAGGCTTCCGCCGAAACCGGTTTGGCTCAGTGGATAGAGCGTCAGCCTGCGGACTCAAGGGTCCCGGGTTCGATTCCGGTCAAGGGCATGTACCTGAGTTGTGGGCACATCCCCAGTGGGAGATGTGCAGGAGGCAGCTGATCGATGTTTCTCTCTCATCAATGTTTCTAACTCTCTATCTCTCTCCCTTCCTCTCTGTAAAAAAATCAATAAAATATATTAAAAAAAAAAAAGAATTTAGGCTTCTAAGACTGTTGTTGATCATTAATATATCTCTCTGTATATGTGTACGTGTGTATGTATATATAAAAGGCTAAGTGACCGACTGTCCATCTGACCATCTGACCTACTTACTGTCTGACCAACTGACCATTCGGCCGGTACATATGACATGCATTGGCAATTTAAAAATAAATGTTGACTCGCACATGCGCTATACATATAAAGTTCTCGCTGGCACCAATTGCACGCATGTTTTAATTTTATAATATATTATATACATTATTTTGACATATAATTTTTTGCAGTAATGTAATTACTGCATGAATCTTTCTAATTAATTTCCTTTCAGTGTGCACGTATCCATGCACCAGGCCACTAGTGTTAATAGAAGTAGATGAATCACTTAGCAGTTTACATGTTGGAGAGACCAACCAGTTTAGAATGGTTGTTTTAGAATGTAACGGTTTCACTTTATAAACTGTAAAGCATAGGCATATGTTAGTTCCTCTATTGAACAGTAAATGTAAATTGAATCATTCCTTCCATTCTTTTCCTCTCGGGGATATGCATACTAGGGGAAAAGCACAGGCTCTGGAGCAAGTAGGTCCTGGTTTGCTGTGTAACTCCACCATTTATTTATAACTTTGTGATTTACATAAGCCTCAAGTTCCCATCTCACTTTATTGCATTCTTATGAGGATTAAATGAAATAATTTCCATAAAGCATAATGGCTGGTATAAAGTAGGAAATAAGAAAATTAGGAATTCTCTTTCTCTTTCACACTGTCTTATATTGTCTCTTGATGAAACCAAATAGAAGCAGATAAGTAATAATATACAAGAGACAGCTCTTCTTCTGGTTATATACCCAACAGAAATGAGTGCATATGTGTACAGAAGGCATGCACAGGAATGTTCATAGCAGCGTCAGTTGAAATAGCCCTAAACTAGACTTTCCTAACTATAACAATAGTGGAATGAACTAATAAATTGTAAAATGCGATCTCATGTAACAACAAAGATGACCATAGTACTGATACGCAACCTTCAGGAAAACTATGGCCCGCCAGCTCCCTGTTTTTAAAATAAAATTTTATTGGAATGTAGCCACACCCATTTATTTATGTACTGTCCATGGCTGCTTTCTCATTATTACAGCAAATTTGAGTAGTTTCAACAGAGGTGCTATGGCTACAAGCCTAAAATATTTTCTGTTTGCCCCTTCACAGAAAAGTTGCTGATCCCTGCCATAGAGGAACCTCACAAATAAAATGGAGCAAAAGGGGTCAGTGGTTGTCTGGGAAAGGAGTGGAGCAGAGGGAATGACTACTAGGGGGTATGGGTTTCTTTGTGGGATGAGGAAAACGTTGTAGAGTTAGATAGTGGTGATGGTTGGACAGCCTTGTTGAATATACTAAAACCACTGAATTGTACACTTGAAAATGGTAAATTTTATGGTATGTGAATTATATCACAATAAAAAAGTTGAGCAATCTAGACATTTTATAAACAGAATCTTGGATAAATAGACAATATTTTTGACTTTATTAACATTTTAACACTATAAAAATACTATGTAAATCTCTTAAAATTCTGACATTCTACAGTCTGTATTAGACATGCTGGTCTTACCATGTTTTCTGCCTTAAGATTTAAGTTTCTTGAATGTATTTTTGCCTGAATTAAGTGTTAACTTGATGAAAACTTTTAAAGTCATCACTTAGTGGGTTCTAATAAATTAAAAATTAAACTTGAAAAAAATTGAGTGAAAGAAAACAGTATGTATTGTATGATTCCATTTGTATAGAGTTAAGAGGCAGGCAAAGGTAATCTAAGGTGCTAAATAGAAGTCAGCAAAATGGTCATCTTTACAGGGGTATAAAGATGGGAGGGCACAGGAGAAACTGCTGGGGTGCTGGTGATGTTAAAATTCTTGGTGTGGGAGATGTGAGTTCATTTTATAAAAATCAGTAATTCTCCATTTATTGCACACTTTTCTGTATACAGTAAGGCCCAAAGACTACTATATTACTTTACACTTACTGCCTATCACAGATTAACTACTGTTTTGTTAATAGACCCTCTGAAATAAAATTGTGACTCTTTTTTAAATGGTCTAGACCTGTGGTCGGCAAACTGCGGCTTGCGAGCCACATGCGGCTCTTTGGCCCCTTGAGTGTGGCTCTTCCTAAGCCTTACGAGTACCTAATTAAGTTAATAACAATGTACCTACCTATATAGTTTAAGTTTAAAAAATTTGGCTCTCAAAAGAAATTTCAATTGTTGTACTATAGATATTTGGCTCTGTTGACTAATGAGTTTGCTGACCACTGCTCTAGGTATTATAGGCAAAGCCTGATGGCAACTGTGTGGCTTGGCCTCTTTGCCCTTTCTAATTAAAACTTAGACCTCCAGCCAGAAACTCAGAAATAGATTCCAAGATTGATATTAAATTTCCACAAAAATTTCAAAATGCAAGTATTCAGTTCATGCCTACTTTAAAAAAAATTTCTCGCCCTGGCCAGGTGGCTCAGTTAATTGGAGCATTGTCCTGTACACCAAAGGTTGGGGGTTCAATTCCTGGACAGGGCACATACCTAGGTTGCAGTTTCAATCCCTGGTTGGGGCGCATGTAGGAGGCAACCAATTGATGTTTCTCTCTCCTTCTCCCTTCCACTCTCTCTAAAAAAAGTGAATAAACATTTCCTTGGGTGAGGACTTAAAAAAATTATTTTTGATCTCTTTTCAAGTTGACTTAGCTTTTCTCCTGCCTTTCTCATCAGGTATATGTGACCGCTGAGAGCCGCTTCAGCACCTTAGCAGAGCTTGTCCACCATCACTCCACAGTGGCTGATGGGCTGGTGACAACATTGCACTACCCCGCACCCAAGTGTAACAAGCCTACAGTTTACGGTGTGTCCCCCATCCATGACAAATGGGAAATGGAACGAACAGATATTACCATGAAGCACAAGCTTGGGGGTGGTCAGTATGGAGAGGTTTACGTTGGCGTCTGGAAGAAATACAGCCTGACGGTTGCTGTGAAAACATTGAAGGTGGGTTGCTGAGAATTACAGTGCGTGGGCATCTTCTTCTTTGTGCCGAATCACTTGGAAATACCAGCATGCCCCGCCCCTCTTTAACTGGGGAACACTTTCCACCCACTGTTGCCACCCTGATCAGCACATGGTGATGATCAACCCTAGTGCCATTGCTGACAGTGCGGAGGAAGATTATTCATTGCAGTGCAGTGAAACCCACATGTGGGGAATGTTTGTCTCTGGAGGCTGTTGATGGAGATCTTAGTGGGAGGTTAGAAGCAAATTACTAGTTATAAAGCGAAACAGCTTGTTTTGCTTCCTCAGCACGACCCCTGCTGGACAGAATTCTTCATGCATTGTCTGAGGATCATGGGTACTCTCTCTGGTTTGCTCTTCCCTCCCCCCCTCCCTCTCTTTCCCCCTCTCTTCCCCTCTCTCCCTTTCTCTCCCTCTCTTCCCCAAGAGAATAGACTACTACTTGTTCTTAATATTCACAGAAGTCTTTTTCCCTGCACCAGCTCCCCTCTTTAAGCATCCTATCAGATTGCAGGGTTCGCACTCTCATCCCGTTCTCTGAAGATTCTCCCGTGTGCCTCAGTGGCTCTGCCACATCACTCATAAGGGCTGCTCTTCAGCTCTGAGTCGTGGTCAGTTCTTTTCAGCAAGCGTTTATTAAGCATATTTTGAGTATGAAACAATATTTAAGGCCTTGGAAGCATGTATTGCTCCTTAAAGAATTTGTCAGGAAAACAAACAGGTAAACCACTAACTATTGTCTCCTCTTTGAAAGCTGAGTTTTCTTGGGACATAAATGGTCAGAAAACTGAGTTATCTAGGTCTCCTGTGTGTGCTTCAGCTGTGATAGGATGTGCTTGCTGAATTTTGCTCACCCTGCTAATTTTTACTCATTTTAAATACTGGATAAATTTAACAATATTTTTCTTTCTTAATTGGACTTCTGTAGAGCATATTAGGTTATGATAAGATTTCAATGTATCTGTTAAAATACTCAAAAGATACCATTTTTTAAAGCTGAAGTTTTTCACCCTGGCCGGTGGGTACAGTGGTTAGAGTATTGGTCTTTGTATTGAAGGGTCATGGGTTTGATTCCCAGTCAAGGGCATGTACCTGGGTTGAGGGTTCTATCCAAGGCCCCAGTTGTGTGCATGTAGGAGGCAGCCAATTTATGTGTCTCTCACATCAGTGTTTTTCTCTTACATCCCTTCCCTCCCTCCCACTCTCTCTAAAAATCAGTGGAAAAAAATATCCTCAGTGAGGATTAACAACAACAACAACAAATTTCCCCCCTTCCCCCCACCAAAGCTGAAGTTCTAGGATTGTGAGTTGATTCAAATAGTTAAGAAGGGGGTTCACTCTGAAATAAATAAATATTGCTCTTCTCTCTTTCTTTTTATTGTTCCTCCTTTTCCAGGAAGATACCATGGAGGTGGAGGAGTTCCTGAAAGAAGCTGCAGTGATGAAGGAAATCAAACATCCTAATCTGGTACAGTTATTAGGTGAGGAAGCTTGCCTAAACTATAGGTTTCCTCAAAGCTGCTTGTCCCCCAAAACCCCATTATCTCCAAATCCTCCCTTAAATCACCATGGTGGAAGCTCCAGGTGTGAATCTACTTCAATAAATGGTTGTTATTTTAATCAACGGGCTCTGTGTTTAAAAGTTGCCTAAGAAACAGTGGCCTGGATTGATTGCAATGTGTAAAACTACCCTGTTTGTGGTGATTGCCCCAGATTCAAAGTTCAGAATCATTTAAAATAATTCCAAATAAAAAAACTTTCATAAGCCCTGGCCGTTTTTTCTCAATGGTTAGAGCATTGGCCCTCGGACTGAAGGGTTAAGGGTTTGATTCTGGTCAAGGGCATGTACCTTGGTTATAGGCTCAATCCCCACCCCAGTTGGGGCATGTGTGGGAGGCAACCAGTTGATGTGTCTCTCTCACTTCTATGTTTTTCTCTCTGTCTCTCCCTCTCCCTTCCACTCTCTTTAAAAATCAATGGGAAAAAGTATCCTTGGGTGAGAATTAACCAAAAAGAAAATTACAAAATCACAAAATAATCTCACAAAGTAGACACTAAAAAAAGGACTGTTGAAAAGAAGCAGATTAAAAATTGTGACCACACTCATCAATTTACCTTGATCAACTGAAAATTCTATGCTCTGGTAGATTGATTTCTCACCTGTTCAGGTCACAAAGAAGTCTGTGTCTGAACCCTTTGCCCTTTTCAAAATTGGGCCACATTCTTTGGGTGTTCAAATTGAACCCAACTATCCCAAAGGAAATAGTTTCTTGTTGATTCTTTACAAGGAATCTGCCATGTATTTGACTATGGAAACAATTATAATCTTTTTACAAAGTATTACTACAGGCTGGGCTCACATAGTCTTCAACATATGCACAGTTGTAGTTATTTTAGACTAGTGACCTGGTGCATGAAATTCGTGCACATTAAAAGCGAATTAATTAGAGGAAATATTTTAATATTGCTATTTGCCCTTTCTCTATAATAGTGTCAGAGATGAAAGAAAATGAGTACAACGTATATGAAAATCTTCCTCCTTTCAGAGTCTGGGCTGCGCCACGGGAACCAGAGTCACGGGGGGTGTGGCCTCAGGTCCTCTGGCCCAGCACCAGAGCAGGGGGCATGGCCTAAGGTCCCTCGTCAAGCCCCGCTGGGCGGGGGAGTGAGCTTCAGGTCCCCTGGCAAGCCCCACCAGGCGGGGGGTGCAGCCTTAGGTCCCCTGCCCCGGCCCAGTGCCACGCCGCCTCAGGTCCCTGCTGATTGCTCATTAAGTCTCATTACGGGGACTCAGCCTCCGCTGTGGGTGCAGCCATCTTGTGTTATGGAATCCCTGCCTCCAATATGGGTGCAGCCATCTTGACCGTTATGGCATGATGGTCAATTTGCATATTCCTGCTTTATTAGATAAGATTAGATCATTAGCACCTAGTGGAGATTGGGAATCATGGGCATATACAGAACTCTAGAAATTTTGGTCTTCTGACCCCTTACGGAATTAATATAAGTAACACTGCTCTTGCCGTCAGCAAATACTCAAGTGCATATGAATTTCCAGAATTATATAATAGAAGTAGAGACTCCCTTATCAACCATCTCATTAACTTGGCAATATTATTGTCAGAGAATGTGATGGCAAGAAGGGAAAAGATTACTGACAAACAAGATTTTTTAAAATTGTTGATTAATTTTGTCAAAGTTGTTTGGAATGTTTGAATATAGATTAATAAAACAAACTTTATTCTTGAATTCTAAGGTGTGTGTACTTTGGAGCCACCATTTTACATTGTGACTGAATACATGCCATATGGGAATCTCCTTGATTATCTCCGAGAATGCAACCGAGAAGAGGTGACTGCAGTTGTACTGCTTTACATGGCCACTCAGATCTCTTCGGCAATGGAGTATTTAGAGAAGAAGAATTTCATCCATAGGTGTGTAAACCTGACTATTGTCTGTGATTAACCAGGAAGCTACCTTGCTTGCCATGCAAATAAAGGGAAGAAGGCAAGAACCTCTCCAGAAATTTCCAGATGACTCAGGAAAGGAATTTCCCATTCACTGGGCCATTATGATGTCATTTCCAACTTATAAACCTATGTGCTCTGATTAAAGTGTTAATGAGAGGCCTTTGCTGTTCTCAAAACAGGTCTTTATTTTGCCCAGGACTATATTCAATAGCCTTTGGCTCCATATAGTAGCTTATTTAAAAAATAACTTTCTGTCTTAGTAAAGAACTTCAACACTTGGAGACAAGTATCTGTTGTGCACCTCTAAAACCTATCTCCATGTGCATCTCTAAAACCTATCTCAATGTGCAGTTGACTCTGGAACAACATGAGTTTGAACTGTAAGGGTCCACTTATACACAGATTTTTTTCAATAACTACATATAGAACTATAAATGTATTTTTTCTTCCTTACGATTTTCTTCTCTCTATCTTTATTGTAAGAATTCAGTTTATAATACATGCATAGCTAACAGTAGTTAGCTACTTTTAATAGCTGAATTTTTGGGGAGTCAAAAGTATACATGGATTTTTGGCTATGTGGGTGTGTAGTGGGGGTAGGGTGGGTACCTCTAACCCCTGCATTAAGTGTCAACTGTACTTACGAATAGGAACCTGTTTTCTGAAGCCTGCTTTATTCCAGCATCATGTAATTGCCTCTTGATAAGTACTCTACAAGTGATACATAATTAGTGATTTTCTATCATGTTAGCGATTATCATAAAAACCTACTATATCTGTTATGCACTTATAAACTCTGCTTGAGGCACAAAGAACTGAGAATAGAGCATTCATGGTCACTTTCCACCTTATCTGAATAGAATCACATTAGGGTTGGTTCTCTTTCCCGCAGAGATCTTGCAGCTCGGAACTGCCTAGTGGGAGAAAACCATGTGGTAAAAGTGGCTGACTTCGGCTTAAGTAGATTGATGACTGGAGACACCTACACTGCTCACGCTGGAGCCAAGTTTCCTATTAAATGGACAGCACCAGAGAGTCTTGCCTACAATACCTTCTCAATTAAATCTGATGTCTGGGGTAAGGTTGGAAGGGGCTTTTTTCTGATGTTATTTTTTTATATAAATGCTCTTCATTCTCTAGAGCTTATCTTTTACATAATCAGTCTCCTAACCCTAAACCCCATCTCTTCAATCATTCAGCAAGCATTTATTAAATACCTATTATCAGGCATTGTGCTAGGTGCTTGGCATAGAAAGAAGTGTAAAGAAAATAAAAAGAAGTCCTGCTTTAGAGAGCTCACAGTCTAGACCAGAGGTCCTCAAACTTTTTAAACGGGGCCAGTTCACTGTCCTTCAGACATTCCACACATGTGCACTGAGGGCCCGGGACGAGTCAGCTGCTAAGCAGGACAGGCAGTGGTGGCAAAAACACCCGGCCCGCCGGATAAATGTTTTCGGCGGGCCGCATGTGGCCCGCGGCCCGTAGTTTGAGGACGCCTGGTCTAGACTCTCAGGTTGCATTGGAGTTCTGAAGATCCTTTAAAGCTCCCTGTTTTCCACATTAGGTATTAGCTTGTTTCCAGAGCGCTGGGACACAGAATAGTATCCTCTTTTCAAGGAAGGCATGCTGAAGTTTCAGCTAGGTTTATCCTGGTAACTACTGCCATGAATTGGTACAAGCCCAGTGGACTGAACCAGTCTGGAAATTTGGATTGTGAGCCAATAGAAATAATTGCAGGATTCTAAGTCACTCTTTACCAGAAATCTCAAACTCAGAAATAACCTGTGACAAGATCAAGCAAATTCTTTTTTCTATTGTGAATTTTATCTGATTTCAATTTTATATTTACTCCTCTAATATTAGCTGACATAAAAACTGTGAAACTCATTAATTAGATTATAGATAATTCTAAGAATAGTTTGATTATGCCCCAGACTTCTTGAATGGTCATAGTTTATTTTCCTTCATTGTAGTAAAGGAAGTCTAAATTAAAGGTGGGAAATACAAAGAAAGCCGTCTTTATACCTGGTATTTCAGGTCATACCTCAAATGTTCCCATGACAGATATCATAGGAGGAATACTTTTGGTAATTGAATATTATCTAAAATTTGAAAGATAATTACCTAGCGGTGTAAAATAATAATAAATCAGAGAAGAAACATTAAGCTCTTTTTTTTGTCCCTTATGCAGCTTTTGGGGTACTGTTGTGGGAAATTGCTACCTATGGAATGTCACCATATCCAGGTATTGACCTGTCTCAGGTCTATGATCTACTGGAAAAGGGATATCGAATGGAACAGCCTGAAGGATGCCCCCCTAAGGTTTATGAACTTATGAGAGCATGTGAGTATTTTTGCATATTTTAAGTTTAAGGGTCTGAGTCAGCGTTTGGGGGATGATTAGCAAAATTAGGAACACTTTTCCTTGTAATGTTGTTAGATTGAATCTAACCACATGGCATATAAAGAGGTGGTCATTGATTAGCCAGTTGGCATGTTATATGCTATACCATTGATCTTACTGGAATCCTAAGAATCATTGTCCATGGCTGAAATGTTGAGTCAGTTTCCCAGAAACACTTGCACATTTAATAGGATAATATAATAAGAGCCCTGGCCCGTGTGGCTCAGTTGGTTAGAAAATCGTCCTGTACACCAGAGGTGGCAGGCTCGATTCCCAGTCAGGGCACATATTCAGGTTGTGGGTTTGATCCCCAGTCAGGGCACATGTGGGAGGCAGCCAGTTGATGTTTCTCTCGCCCCCCTCTCTCCCTCCCTCTCTCTAAAAGTCCATTAAAATATTTTTAAAATAGAATAATAAGAAATTGGGTTTGGAGTTAGGTAGGGGAGGACTGCTTTCAACTAGATGGAAATGATTGCTAAAGACTAGATGCACGTAACCTCAGTGATGAATAAACAAAGCCCCTTGAAGATGGAAGGTGGTAGTAAAGTGCAGTTGTGTTTGAGCATAAATCTTATTTTCTCATTGAGCATTGGCATTGCCTGCTGTCCTGTTTTCATCAAATACGAACTGCAAGCTCCTCCTTTCGGATAGTCCGTTATATTTCTGAATATGTACAGCTCATGGTTTCTAAGGTTAGAGTGAGTTTGAAGACAGGTTTAACTTTTATTTTTCCAGTGAAAAAAACATGCCATTTTCTAAATTATCTCCCATCCCACCTCACCCCTGTGTAGAGGGAATAGGAGCGGAGGCTGCATAGAGGGACTTGCCTGAGGAAGTGGGTTCATTATCCTCTGAGCGGAACTGAGAGGCAGCGGCCTCACTATCACTGTGAACATGCTGCAGCTCTGCTTTAAGAGGCACACATCCTGATGCAGGGGACTCGCTGTCAGGCGCGGCACGGGTGTTCATTCCTTCGGGGGCTTTAGCATTTCCTCCTTTTGTTACATAGGCTGGAAGTGGAGCCCTGCTGACAGGCCCTCTTTTGCTGAAACACATCAAGCTTTTGAAACCATGTTCCATGACTCCAGCATTTCCGAAGGTAGGAATCTGGTAGTGGTGGCTAGTTCTGGATAGTGATAATATTTAAAAAATGATGGACTTTTGTAGCTTGGAACTCCATTTCAGGATATTGAATTAATTCTTCACCTTCATTCTTCTTGTTTTGCTTTTTTTTATTTTTTGCCTTTTTTAATGTCTTGTGTTTCTATCATTTTTAATATTGAAAGTATACTTTAATTGCAAATTAATTCAGTCTCTTCATAAAGAGAGTAAGTTCAGTAGTTCTTCAAGCATTAGTATTTATGTAGGGAAGAGAAGCGGGGAAAAAAATCAGTCTGAAAAATATTCCAGCTCCTTGAACCATACCAGCAAATTCAGAACCAAGTCATAAGAGCAATATCCAGAAATTTTATTTCTAAAAATAGATCCCAAGGAAATAATTAAGGGTGCAAACAAAGATTTAGCTACAAGAATATTCCATCAGAGTATAGTTTATAATACTGAAAAATTAAGAACAATTTAAATATCTAGTGGGCTGTTAATTATCATATTCATATAATTAAATATTTAAAATGATATTCTTGAATTGACATGGAGAAGAGTTTAGAATGAGTATGCTAAATTAAGCTGTGAACAGTGTGATCCCTTATCTAAAAACAACAGTATGGACACATATAGGCAGTTTTCTGCTTTTTTGTATACTGCTTCTAAAATTGTCAGCAAAAGTCAAACAGTAAATTTGTTATAAAGAGAGACTTTTCCTAAAGAGCTAAAACCACAACATTCTTAGTCAGACTTGCCTATGACACCTTGATATAGTTCCAGAATGTTATACATATTTCTCAAATTTTTCCTTTCCTTCATAATTGAATGTAGAATTTACTGCTTAAGTTCAAGTTTTAAAATATTAGAAGAAGAAATCAGGCAAGTTGATTTTTGTCTGCTTTCCTCAGTGATTTATCATGTCTAGGTGAGAAGAAAGGGAAAAGTATAGCATCAAATTTAATAGTTAGTATTTACATTCTAGTTCTTCGATATATGGAATTTCTACAGGTTGGGGAGGGCACAGCTGGCTCTTGGGAAGCTGCCTACCACAGAACTCTTCTCTGTGTGCTTTTTCCTATGGTGTCAAAATGGTAGAAGTCATGAATATCTTTGGTACTTTTGTGCCAACTTTTAACCTCTGTTGAATCCTGAGTTAAATATTTCTGCTTCTTTTGAAAATGTTATGTCTTTTTAGAAAATCAGCCCTTATCACTTTTAAGGCTAATTTCAATTCACTACTGCTAAATAAGAAACTTAACGTTATTCAACCCATAATTATTAAGCATTTAATCCAGGAGTCCTCAAACTACGGCCTGCGGGCCACATGCAAATACAAATACTGTATTTGTTCCCGTTTTGTTTTTTTACTTCAAAATAAGATATGTGCAGTGTGCATGGGAATTTGTTCATAGTTTTTTTTAAACTATAGTCCGGCCCTCCAACGGTCTGAGGGACAGTGAACTGGCCCCCTGTTTAAAAAGTTTGAGGACCCCTGCTTTAATCTGTGGCAAGGACTATACTAGATCTGAGGACACAGAGATAAGACACAGCGCCTGCCTTTAACGGATGTACTTATTAGTTGTAAGTGAAGGAAACCTAACTCAAACTTGAAGTAATAAGAGGAGGATTTATTGGCTTATAACCAAACCATGGAAAAATGGGGATGGTGCTAATCTCAGAGTCAGTTGAAGCCATGGACTCAAGTAGCTTCAGGTCTTCCTCCTTACCCCTTCCTCTTTCCCAAAGCCACTCGCACCCAACATTTCTTTACTTTTGCTTCTATGTTGATCTCTTCCTTAAAATCCTCTATGTGGCTTTGGACATAGTTGTCAGCATCCTTGAGGTAATGTCTGTCTCCAAGCTGTTTGTAGAGCAGTGTAAGAATGAAATCTCATTGTATTGGCTGGTATTATGTGCCATTTACCCACTCTTGTGGGATGCTAATTTTTAAAAATAATTACCAGCCTGGCCAGTGTGACTCAGCAGCTGAGCATTGACCCAGAAATCAAGAGGTCACTGGTTCGATTCCCCGTCAAGGCACATGCCAGGGTTGTGGGTTCAGTCACCAATAGGAGGCAGCTGATCAGTCATATTGCTCTCTTGTTGATGTTTCTATCTCCCTCTCCCTCTCTAAAACTCAATAAAAACAGCCCTAGCTGGTTTGGCTTAGTGGATAGTGTGTTGGCCTGCAGACTCAAGGGTCCTGGTTTTGATTCTGGTCGAGGGCACGCACATGCCTGGGTTGCGGGCTCGATCTCCAATAGGGGGCGTGCAGGAGGCAGCTGATCAATGACTCTTCATCATTGATGTTTCTATCTCTCTCCCCCCTTCCTCTCTGAAATCAATAAAAATGTTAAAAAAAACTCAATAAAAACATATTTAAAAATAATAATTATCAAAAGATGTTATAAAGTAATTACAGAATTTCACAATTTACCGTATTTGCTGGCATATAAGACGATTTTTTGGCCCTGAAAAATATGCCTCCAAGTGGGGGGTCGTCTTATACGCCAGGTACACTTCAGATAGACTGCCCATAGTGCTTGCCCCGTGCCATAGTGGCCTCCCGATGCCAGCCCCCTTCA
>NW_006284340.1:2306237-2313679 GCF_000327345.1 Myotis davidii
CTGGAATTACCTGTATGTTTACCGGTAATAAACTTGCACTGTTTTATGTATATGTTTGATTACATACAGCCTTGTGACAGTTTTCCTGCATGTCATAAGCATTTGAATATAAATTAAAATGTTAAAATCAAATCTGATATTGTTTTACCTTTTATTTGGTGTGTGGAAGGTGTGCGGAAGAGGGGGTAGTCTTATACGGCGAGTATATAACAAACTCTGTATTTTGAGTGGAAATGTTAGGGGGTCGTCTTATACGCCGGCAAATACGGTAATTGATCGTTTGGCCTTCATTTTTGTTTAGAAATGAATAGCAAATTATGTATTTGCCTCAGCAAAAGCCACAGAAGCCATGGCCAGGTTTAGTCAACAAAGGTCACTAATGGCTCAACCTTTTTTCAAGACTCTCATTTGCATGAAATGGAATGTATCTACCCTCCTTTTTAGTACAAGGTGCAACCGAAATATAAACGCATCTGTAGACATCTGTCTGCTTTGTTCAGCTTCTGAGTAGGAACTAGTAAGCGAGGATAGGTAAATGACCAGTAAGCATATGAAGCCATGCTCAATATCATTCCTCATCAGAGAAGTACAAAATAAAACAATGAAATCCCTTTACATACCTACCCCAGAATGGCTAAAAGTAAAATCAAACAAAAAACCTCATAACATAAAATGGGCAAGTATGCAGAGTCACCAGAATTTTATACGTTGCTAGTGGGAGTATAGATTGGTACAGGCATTTGGAGAGATAGTTCGGCAGGAAAAAGCTGAATTTATATGCACCTCATGACCACGCATCCTGCTTATGCAATTGTGAAGCAAAAGATGTAGCAGAATGGTTTCTAGCAACGTATTCATAATAGCCAAACACTGGAAACAAATAGGTGAATTTTGGTATATTCATTCTCACATTTGAACAGTACACAGGAATGAGGGAAAACCCTGCCACGCAATAATATTGATGAATCTGTAGATGTAATGTTGAGCAAAAGAAGCCAGACAGAAATAGAGCGCATCTCTGTGTTCCATTTACACACCTTAGCTCTCTCCAGTTCTTCCACAGCTGTACGCCTTTTCTGAAAAGAACTCCTTCGCTCTGTCATGAAGTTGTTCTTTTTATCAGTCTCCTTGTCTTCCTCACAGAGGTAGCTGAGGAGCTTGGGAGGGCCGCCGCCACCTCATCTGTCGTCCCCTACCTGCCCCGATTACCTATTCTTCCTTCCAAGACCCGGACACTGAAGAAACAGGTGGAGAACAAGGAGAATATCGAAGGGTCCCTAGATGCCACCGACAATTCTGCTTCCAGTTCAGCACCAGGTATGGGTCCCAAGGTAGGCAGAGTCATTCTGCCTTGTTTAAAGAACCAAGGGTTATGGGGCTTCTGTTCGTGCTTTCCTGCCCGTCTTCCCGAGGAAAGTGTGACTGGCGTCCATTTTACCTACGACTCTAGTCCTCAGCTCTGCGTTAGTGTTAGGAGTCCTGATCTGTCCACTTGCATGCAGCTGTGCCTCCCATTCCATTCCCTTAGCCCCGGATTCCCAGATGCTTAGCTTCTTTGCAGTTCTGACAAACACTTCTTTAGTGAGCCTGATGTTGAGGGCAGTTTGTAGGGTAGCTTTTGGAGAAAAGATGAAGGCCGAGGCAAACACCAGCAGGGTTTTCCTTTCCATTTACATCCCGTATCACATTTGGAATGCTGATTAATGTGAAAAGGCAACGTATGTATTAGTTTCCTCTGGGTCCGGCTATCATCTGGCATTTAATAGATGCTGACAACACTCTTACAGTTCAGCTTTAGTAACTCAAGTGTAACGGAGTGCCTGCTTGTCTTTCACTTTACTGATTGGCCGTTTCTCATCAGGGTTCATTAGAAGTGCACAGGTCCCCAGTGGGTCCCCAGCACTGCCTCGAAAACAAAGAGACAAGTCACCCAGCAGCCTCTTGGAAGATGCTAAAGAGACGTGCTTCACCAGGGATAGGAAGGGAGGCTTCTTCAGCTCCTTCATGAAAAAGAGAAA
Organism: Myotis davidii; assembly: GCF_000327345.1. Classification (NCBI taxonomy): domain Eukaryota; kingdom Metazoa; phylum Chordata; class Mammalia; order Chiroptera; family Vespertilionidae; genus Myotis; species Myotis davidii. The sequence continues at coordinate 2,308,256 of NW_006284340.1, forward strand.
TGCTCCCACCCCCCCCAAACGCAGCAGCTCCTTCCGAGAAATGGAGAATCAGCCCCACAAGAAATATGAACTCACGGGTAACTTCTCATCTGTTGCTTCTCTACAGCATGCTGATGGGTTCTCTTTCACTCCTGCCCAGCAAGAGGCGAATCTGGTGCCCCCCAAGTGCTATGGGGGGAGCTTTGCACAGAGGAACCTCTGTAATGACGACGGTGGCGGGGGTGGGGGCAGTGGCACTGCAGGGGGTGGGTGGTCTGGCATCACAGGCTTCTTTACACCACGTTTAATCAAAAAGACACTGGGCTTACGAGCAGGTAAACCCACAGCCAGTGATGACACTTCCAAGCCTTTTCCAAGGTCAAACTCTACATCTTCCATGTCCTCAGGGCTTCCAGAGCAGGATAGGATGGCAATGACCCTTCCCAGGAACTGCCAGAGGTCCAAAATCCAGCTGGAAAGGACAGTGTCCACCTCTTCTCAGCCAGAAGAGAGTGTGGACAGGGCCAATGACACACCTCCCAAAAAGTCAGAGGAAGGTGCTGCTCCAACCAGGGAGAGACCAAAAGCCAAACTTTTGCCCAGAGGAACCACAGCTCTTCCCCTAAGAACCCCCTCTGGGGATCCAGCCATTACAGAGAAGGACTGTCCAGGGGTGGGGGCAGCTGGAGTGGCAGCTGCCCCAAAGAGCAAGGAGAGGAATGGTGGGGCACGACTTGGCATGGCTGGAGTCCCAGAGGATGGTGAGCAGACAGGCTGGGCTTCTCCAGCCAAGGTTGCGGCCATCCTCCCCACCACTCACAACCACAAAGTGCCCGTCCTCATCTCCCCCACTCTGAAGCACACTCCAGCCGACGTGCAGCTCATTGGCACAGACTCTCAGGGGAACAAATTCAAGCTCTTATCTGAGCATCAGGTCACATCCTCTGGAGACAAAGACCGACCCCGACGGGTAAAACCAAAGTGTGCCCCACCCCCACCACCAGTGATGAGACTACTGCAGCATCCGTCCGTGTGCTCAGACCCCACGGAAGAGCCGGCGGCCCCGGCTGCCGGACAGCCCACATCAGAAACACAGGAAGGAGGGAAAAAGGCAGCTCCAGGGGCAGTGCCCACCAGTGGGAAAGCTGGGAGGCCTTTGGTGCCTCCACCTCAAGTGCCTCTGCCCACATCTTCCATCTCGCCAGCCAAAATGGCCAACGGCACAGCAGGTACTAAAGTGGCTCTGAGGAAAACCAAACAGGCAGCTGAGAAAATCTCCGCAGACAAAATCAGCAAAGAGGCCCTGCTGGAATGTGCTGATCTGCTGTCCAGTGCCATCTCAGAACCAGTGCCCAACAGCCAGCTGGTGGACACTGGGCACCAGCTGCTTGACTACTGCTCAGGCTACGTGGACTGCATCCCTCAAACTCGCAACAAGTTTGCCTTCAGAGAGGCCGTGAGCAAACTGGAACTCAGCCTGCAGGAGCTGCAGGTGTCTTCAGCCACCGCGGGCGTGCCTGGGGCAAATCCCGTCCTTAATAACTTACTATCGTGTGTACAGGAAATCAGCGATGTGGTGCAGAGGTAGCCACTGTCAGCCCGCTCCTACTGGAAGAGGCACATGTTCCCGAGGGGACGGGAAGGGACTTGTTTTCCTGTGTTCTTGTTTTCAAAAAATGAAGACTGATACTTGAGTGTGTTTATGTGAAGTACCTCAGCTCTCTGAGATCTCACGTTTACAGGTTCATCTCAAACATAACAAAAAGCAAAGCTCATAGGAGAGGGAAATGGGCGGGGGTGGGCAGGATTGGAAGCTGCACTGGATTATCAGGGAACGTGTGTACGTGGTGCCGTGAAGAACCAGATCCAGCCGCTCTGACCTGGAGTGGTGCGAGGTGGCGGACAGGCTGCTCTTGGCCGACGGGCCTGCCTGCGGCTCCTGTCTGTCCCGCACAGGGACCTGGCTAGGGCTCCGGGAGGTACTAACGACTGTATTCACCTCACCCAGGGAAGTCAGTGGGACAGAAGAAAGGAAAGCTGGGAAGGTGCTAAGTGAAGTTTCAGCCAAGGCTGTTAGAAGCAGCTATTAGCCTTGCTTCCCCAAGGTCACTTGCTGCAGCAAGAACCGCAAATCAAATTGCTAGAATGACACAATCGGGAAAGGTGACCCTGTCTGTTGCTCCTCTCCTGTTTTCCATTGGTGTGTTAATTGGAGCTGGAAGTAAAGAAATCTAGGAAGTACAGTCAGGGAGCTTGAAAGCTCCTAAAATCTCACATTGATCAGCACAAGTCACTTCTCCCAGTCTAGTGTGTGATTTCCTAACAGACCAGGGTTATATAGGTCTCTACTGGTTCTTCTCTGCCCCCTGCTGGGCAGGCTGTGTTCCTTAGTCCTGGCTCTTTCAGGCATTAACCAACATTGATTTTGAAGTTAGTGGTCATGGACAGGTTCTCACAGGGAATCCTTTTCTGATACAGTGCCCCTGCATACTGACATTCTAGTCAAGGACTTGGGAGCTGTGTATTTTGTTATCAACTAAATCTCCAAGAAAGGGGCTCTTCTTGGAACCCAACAGCCAGGCCCAGAGACCTGTGACTGAGGAGAGGCTGGTTTGGTCCTAGTGGCTGTTTCTCTGTACCTCTCCCTTCATCACCTTAGACCCAATCTGGGTAGAAAGTAGAGAGAAGCACACATACACTCTCTGGATTTCTAATGAATCACCCTAAATTATTCTCACATGCCTTTCTCCTTTCACAGTCCCCCCTCCATCGTTGTGCTTGTTTGTAAAGATCACATTGGGAATATTCTTTGATATTTATTTTAATATCATATTTTAAGAGTGTATAATTGAAGGAGCATGTCATTTTTAGGGAAAACCAATTAGATCCTGGAAATCTAATGACTTAACCCTCAAATATATTTTGCCTTTGAAAAATAGGCCTTTTCCTTCCCTACTCATTAATTAGCTTTCATTATTATGGAAGCTAATTAGGATCACTTGGAACTGAATCTAATCAGTAGATGTTATTAATATTCTCATTATCAGGTCTAATCCCAGTTACCACTTCATTCTGTTTTTAAAGCTTTGTGACTCCCTCCCCAAGGAGAACCCAATACAAAAAAAATAAATACATTATTTTTTTCCTTCCAAAGGAATATTAACTTAGGAAGATAGGAATTCAGCATTGGTGAGCAGTGAATTTTCTTCCTGCCTCTGTCATCGATCCACTGTCAAGCCACAGCCCCGTCTCTAAATCTGTTAAATGAAGGTAATGATACGTGTTCTCATGGGTGTTTCACAAATAAGGGCGTAGGTCTCCCTCTGAGAGCCTCCCTGCAGAGCTATTCAGCGCAGTGGTGTTATCTTGAATGGTTTTTTAGTCTCTTCTGTGCTCAGCAGCAAGTCATGAAATTTAGAGCTGTTGAGATTACATTAATTGGGCTAGAATACTAAAAGGGGAAAACTATGTTTTAGACAGAGTTTGACATCTTTGACCAAGGAGGACATTTAGTTTTCATCAGAAAGAAAGGAAACCTTGATTCTTACCATGGCTGCTCGAAAGGAGGCCCAGGCCGAGGGAAGGGTATGAAGGGAGGGGGCAGTCCTGGGCATTCCTTGCTGGGGTGGTGGTCTCTGTCTGACACCGGAAGATGCAACATTGGCAGCTAGTGATATGCTTAGTCTCCTTGCAGCGGTTGGAAGAGAAGCTCGAGTTCCTTTCAATGTGGATTTAAAGACCAACAGTCCCGCTCCTATCTCCTTCCTCGCCACTTCCCTTCATTATACACTTCCGTAAACTTGAAATCGTTTTAGCAATTAGCCTTTTAAGGGTGGGGCAGGGAAAGCTAAAACTTTAGACTATTTTATGCTGCTTTTTAAGTTTATCCTGTCATTATGGGATGCCAGTTGAGGGATTATAATTGTTTTTCAGGGGATTTCTTTTTTTTTCTAAGCAAGGGATCTTTCATCGAGAGCTCTGAGAATAAGCCTTGGGGGAACACTACTGAGTGTATTTAAGCTCCAGATTTCTCACCGAAATAGTCGTGAGGGTGGGGGCTGTGTCTTACTCAGGGGTGGCACCTGGCTCTATCTTGCCTACAGTAGGTGCTCAGTAAGTTAATGATTGAGTTTTTTCAACACTGTCAATAGTAACATTGACTTTCGCAGCACCCCCATCCACATGATGCTTGAACTGTGGAACTTCAGGAGTTGAGAGCTCAGGGTTAAGGGTTAAAGAGGCACTGTCAACTTACAAAAGTCTAATAGAGGTTTTTCCTTTTCCTACTTGAAAAGGACCAGATTTAAAAAATAACCGTATGTAAATTTAAAAGTTTGAATTCAAAGCAGAGAAAACTGCTTTTTAGAAATTAAAAATGTAGTTGAATTCTAATCGGTTTAAAAGCAAAGCAGAGAGCAGGAGCAAAAAGACATGTTGAAAACTTTCTAAAGTTACACACACACACACACACACACACACACCCCTATACCTTTGGGCTATGACAGTTTGAATCCTTTCATATACAGATAATACAATTTCAGCTTAGATTTCCTACCTTAAAATGCAATATTTTGTGTAGAATACATCTTTATTGTGCTTTACATGAAGTATTTTCTTAAATGGCTTTGTGTAAAATTAAAATGTGTGTATTTTCTATTGACTGCCCTCGTAATTTTCAGAGATATAGCCTTAAAAAAAATTCGCCCTAAGAAGTTCTTTCAGTGTTTTTCCAGGCGACTTCTGCACATTGAGGTCTTTATGTGGAGCCACTTGCCCAGCTGCATTTTGGGTTTTAAATTAGAATTTTCTTATCATTCAATTGAAAGTTGGCTAATAAAATAGTGCCCAGTTAATAACATATGCTCTGCTAAGGCATAGCCCATATTTATTTAAGGAGCGTCACGGAGCTTTTGAGTTGAGGCTAGAGTATAGTCAGTGATTAAGAGTTCAGACTGTAAAGCCAGTCAGAAGGCAAGTCATTTAATCGTCCTGAGCCTTAGTTTCCTCATTGGAAAACAGAGATAATAATAGTAACTACCTCAGGGTGCCATAAGGATTAAATGATAATATATGTAAGATGCTTAGCTTCAGTGCCTGGCACATACTGAGCACTCCATAAATGTTAATGACCACTATTATTACTAACAAACTTAGTCCAGTGACTCTCAGCCAGGAATGTGCAACAAAATCCTCTGCGTTTAAAAACAAAATAAAATCTGATGCATTGATCAGAATTCCCAGTGGGGTGAGGGCTCAGCCAGTGTGTTTTACAAGAACCCTGCCAGGTGTTTCCGACACTTGTCAGCATCCCGCTTTTTTCCTTATAGCTTAAGATTGGGAGAGAAGACAGTTACTCGCTGTGGATCTCAGCAGTTACTTAGTGGCAGAGCCAAGGCTACAGTTCACTCTCTTGATTTTCTGGTTGTGGGGTCCCTCCCCATTCCT
>NW_006284340.1:2313703-2337887 GCF_000327345.1 Myotis davidii
CTTGTGAGACTGCAGAGAAAGTGGCTCAGCTAGACAATCAGTCTGAACAGCGCTGCACACCCTACAGCACACGCTCCTGGCACCTTCTGACCTTAAGGGGCTTGAATGTCGAGTGATGGCAATACTAGCAAAGCAGGCAATCTGTAGACGTCAGTAACTTAAACACTGTGTGGAGTCATTCTTTGGGACAGAGCTCAGCAGCACCGCGATCTGCACTTTGTAATAAAGAAATACCAACTTAAGTTCTAAAACCTCATCCTACATTCCTCTTTCCTCAGAAAATAGCAACATAAAATTTTATTCTGTGCCATTTTAATGATGGAAATAATGTATATGAAAGCACTTTGAGGAAAAAGTATCAAATGTAATATAACTATAAGGTCATATTATTAATGTCTATTAAAAAGTTAAAGCAGTTGGTTACATGCTGATCGACTTACAGGCTTTTACCTGTGTGGGGCCTGAAAATGCAGATATGTAAACAGTCACCTGTAACTTAGGCATTTATAAATATGGAACTGCTAAATGACTGTGTGCAGGTTCAGTAAGTGTTTTACTGAAATTGTAGCTCAGTGTTGAATCACTTCAGAAAACTAGGGACCAACTTTCTGGTTTAATTATAATCATTAAAAAGTAACAGTGGGCACTCACTCCACAACAGAGAAGCTCTTCCAGGCACCTGACTCAAGAAGAAGGAGGCCCTGTTGGTTGTGAGCCTTTGTCCGCTACACGTCCAGTCATCTAGCATCTAAATGTGGCGGCAGCAGACACATTGCCTGTTGATGTTGACAGTGTCTTTTTTAACCTGTGTCCTGCGTGGGTTTTTGTTGTTGTTGTTTTCCTGCGGGGCAAGGGGTTTGGGGGTGAGAGGAGATTGGATGGCTATAGAACCAGATCGTTTTAGGATTTCCTATCAGTTATAAATGAGCTTGACATTCATCATCCATGTTTATTTTTTTCTAAGAAGAGTAGCTGAATATAAGTCACCTGTTAGATGATAAAATACCCAAGAGTAGACCGCATTGGTGGCCACTTTGAGTGACAGCTGCACTGTATTCTGACATCTCCTATTCCTTTCCATGTTTGCTACTGATGTCATCACTGCTCTCAGGCTCTGTTCCCACATTGGGCTGACAGGATTGTTTTGTTCTTGATGACTTCTGGGTTTCAGCATCTTGCTTGCATTAATTTGGGATCCATCTCTCTGCCCTCAGCCTTTATGACCAGTCCTCTTTATGTAGGTGGGTCTCTAGACAGAAGTTTCTAATGTATTTGTTAATGGACTCCAGCTGACTATATCTCTGTCATAGCTTCTGTCAAGCCAGTAGCTCGGTTCTTTTGTAAATCCCTGATTCAGTTTGAGATCTGTGGGAGCAAGAGAGAGAGAGAGAGAGAGAGAGAAAGGCAGCCCCAAGGGCACCTGACAATCCAGGAAAGTAGCTGGTCACCACAGCCTCGTCACAGAGGAAGGCCTTGGGCTGGTTCTAAAACATGTCCTACTGTTAACAGGATATTTATATCCTTGGGGTAGAGTTTCAGTTTTCCAACTCCCAGACTTTAAAAAAAGTCTAATGTAAGGTTTGCTTTTTCAGGCAGGTCAATAGTGCCTGGTGTAACAGTTACCATTACCTGCTCTGTACCATGGGCCTCCACTGCCCACCCCGTTCTGTGTCACTGGGGAAGCATGGGTGATTTCAGGGCTTCTCAGTAACTGTTCTCGCTCCAGCCTGCCTTTCGTGGAGTTTACTGCAATGTCCAAAAAGATGAGCTTCTGTTCTGGTCCTGCTGCCTTTGATGCCACCCACCTGAGGTATATGTTATATCTTGAGATAACGTGTATGCAAGATGACTCCGTGTCCTAGATCCAAAGGATGGGAAACTGGGGAAGGCTTCACCTGTGATTATCAGGGTAGGACAATCCCATGCTGCTCCCTGGGGAGAAGGCCTGGCAGCGCATCTTGCTTTTAGCTGACTTGGGAGGCGTGGAGATGACTCTGAGAGGATTGTGCCTTCAGGGATGGGTTTCATGTGTTCTGCAGAGGAAAAGACTTGTCATCCCGGTTGAAATTGCAAGTTGCTGAACTGGTAGAAATGAACATGCTGGTTGTAGTGGCTCAGAGCCCTGGTCAGGGAGAGTCCCCATGTGGAAGTTCTCCCCACACGGGCCACTGCTCTTCTCTCCGTCCTGCTGGTATGCGGGGGAAGGATGCTCTAACTGCACCCTTCCCTCCCTCCAGGTCACTCACTCCTTTGCCCTTATGTACCATTATACATTTGAAATTGTTTACCTCTCCTAGAAAAAGTATATCCTTTAACCTCCTCATAGGTGAGCAACCTGAACACAGTAGCAAGGCCTTGTTAACTCAACCTGCAGTCACAGGTGGTGTGTGAGCAGATCTTCAAACCTGCAGACCCTCTAAATCGGGTGGGAAACCTTTTTTCTGCCACAGGCCATTTGGCTATTTATAACATCATTTGAGGGCCATACAAAATGATCAACTTAAAAAGTATGTTGCTATGGGAAAGCTTCTAGATTTATTGAATTTTTAGTCCTGCCTGTGGTTGCCTTGGCAGGGCCAGACCAAATGGTACGGCCGGCTGTTCCCCACCCCTGCTCTGAGGAAAGGATGGCTCCTGTAAGTTGAAAGGCTAGACCAATACTGTCCGTAGACCACACCTTATACCGCCCTGTGTCTGTTCTTTGTTCATCGTACTGAAAGCAGCAAGTTTCTGGGTCCCACATGTCACTCATACTTCTGAGCTGTACACACAGGGCTTGAGGTCTTAGAGCATTCTAGTTAGTTTTTTTGGATATGGTGGAAATGAACTGTCAAATGCTAGCAGACTTAAAGGAAATATAGTGTCTGGTTGGAGCTTGTTTAGATTTGCTTCTGAGTCAAGATGGTTTTAAATCTTGTGTTTAAGCACCGCAAACTTTAGTTGGAGAATGGGACTTCTGGCTAATAAAATAACCATGTGTCAGGATAGTTAATTTCAGCAGTTATAACAGTAACACAGGTATGCCAGATGTCTTCAGGATTCAGAAGATACTGCAGGAGCGGCGTTGCATCCCAGCCACTATTCTGTATGGTTCAGAGTGGCAGCACTGCCCAGAGGCAGAGATGCTTCTGGTAGATGAGGCCTGGATTTTCTCCATTGACAAGCTATTTTACACGATGGCCACTGTTTTTGGAACGCTTTTATGAGAGAAATTTTCAGAGATTTGGAGAAGTCATCTTGATTAGGCTGATTGTCTTTCAGAGAAATTAGTATTCAGAAGCTGGAAAGGACGATGAGGTACTCATAGCTATTTAGGGCGTATGCTTGAAAACCCTCACATCTCAGGTCTGTGTAGAGGGAACATGCCATGTCCACGTTATGTGCGTACCCTGTTGTCGTGCTAAGAAAGGAGGGGTAAGAAAGGGAATTAATCCAACCCTGGTTGGTGTGTTTGCCAAGAACAGGATGCCTGAGCTGTTGGTCTGTGCTCAGAGCCTGTCTCCTGGGTGTACCCCATACTCTTCTTTCTCTGCAGTTTGATTCTGTGACTGTCAGTGGAGGAACCCAGTTTTATGTTCACTTGGCAAAAGTAAATTTGAATATTTGTGGTGGTTGACAGAATTTTGTCCTAAAACATAGGCTTCAGATTCTTTAAAATTTGTTCAACGTTTATACCAAAGGTCACGCTCTGCAGGTGCATGTGTGTTGGGTCCACATGAGGGTGAGGTCTGGAGGGCCTGGCACTGTGCGCGTTGCTAAGGGAACACAGTGAGACAACACGGGATGTAATGAAAACACATCAGTCATGGGTCACACTGCCGGTGTCGTCAGGTGTTTGCTCTTGTTATTGTAATATATTTTCAGGTGTTTTGTTTTCTAATTTAATTCTCTCGCCCTGTTGTCTGACTGTGAACTGCTAACAGTGTTAAACTTGATGTAAATAAATGAGGCCCTTGAAAGGGGGATGCTGTCTGCCTGTTGTCTCACAAGGCTTGCCAACTTGTGTTTTATTTTAATAAAGGTTGCAATATTTTATTGGCAAAGGAGGCTTTTGATTGGAGTGTTTCTCCCATCGTTTTAACTGACAGGGAATCTGAGCAGAATTTGTCTGTGTGGAATAGATGTCTAAGGTAAAGAAGCTGGGTTTAGCAATCATCCCTCTGGTACATGCTGTAGAATGTCCTCGGTGGGGGTGAATACTTCTCCTCTGATGGATTCCAAAGGATCGTCTGGAGCCCAGCTGGTACATCAGGTGGGTAAGTGTGTGTGTGTGTCTGTCCAATGTGAGGTGACTATAAAATGAGACGTAATTCTTTCCAAGTCCATTTTGAGGACAACTACAAATAAGTTCTAAAAGTGTTTTGAGCCCAAGCAGCATGAAAAGAATAAGTAGAACCTCACTGGGAACATCCTGTTCTTTTTTGACTTGATTTCCGAGTATTTTAACAGTGAGCCATTGCTTTTAGATGTCATGTTTCACTGGGTAAGAGTAGGGTGCGCTCAGGTGGTGCCCTGTGAGGTCATTGGTGGCTGTTAAACATCAGCTTGTAAACCTCTCACTCCACCTGCTTTGGCTGAGTTCAGGAGAACCTTGTTCTAGTTTTCAGAGACACGTTGTGCTCTTTGCCCTGCCTCGTATTACGGGGACATTTCCATACCTGAAGCAGTAGCATTTGCTGAGGAAATTTTATCCTTTTATTTTTGTAGAGGAAATCTGGAAATTGTTTTAGGAACAAGTCATTGAAGCACAAGAGCTGGAGTCGGACTGCCTGGGTCGAACTCCCCTCTCCTGGCTAGAGCTCTGTGACTTCCCAAAGACATTTCACCTCTCGGAGCCCGGTTTTCTTTTATCAAACAGTGAGGGAGTTGGTCCCTAAGTCACCGTGTTCAAGATGATATGACTGTAAAGTGCTTAGCACAGGGCACAGCACACGGTAAGTTCTCAACTGTTGGTCACCCAGCCAGGGCTCCATGAACTAGAATGGAGAAGGGCAGCCTTGGCTTACAGTGTCGTGTCAAAACTGACAGCAGTTATACTAAGTTTTTATTGTTCTGTTACCCGAGCACTTGATCAGTATTAACGAGTTTAATTCTCACAGCAACCCTAGTTGTAAGTTGTGCTCACTTTGACAAAAGTGGAAACCAAGATTATGCTGGGGTTAACAGCTTCCTATCATCGCAGTGGAATGTGGCTGAGCCAAGGCACTCGGGCCACAGAAGTGTTCAAAAGCACGAGTTCCGCTGTTTGCCTTGTTCCCCGCTGTACGAGGTTTAGACCTGTCGTTAGGACATGAGACATGGCCGGCCAGTGCTGAAAGGATGTCCGCTGTGACACCTGACACCATCGAATGTACCTCTTACAGTGGAAATTGCAGTTTAGAGCTGGGTATGTAAGAGGGTCGGGTGGCCTGCACGTTCCTCCCCAGATGCTCTAGCCTGAGACAGTGAAGACACCGGCCCCATCTAACCGGTGCAGCTCGGTCAAGTTTACTTTTGTCCCATGAGTGGTTTATTTGACTGTGCATTGGGGACCTGCTGTGGCTCGGGCTGGGTGCTCCCTAACCAGGAGGCAGCTATTTGAGTGAGTGAGGACTGTGCAGTGTCCCGTGGGGGGAGAGAGATCTGTCACTGCACCTGGGCTCATGGGGAGAAGGCTGGGGAGGGCTTTAAATGAGAGGCGACACTTGAGGTGGTGACAAACCCAGCGACCTGCATGTAATTCCGAAGTGTGCGGGGAGAAACGTGAGCACGCCTCAGTGTCCATGGCACAGTGTGCATGTGGCCATTCGGTCCTTAAAAATGCCTTTTCTCTTCAAAGCTGGGAGCATGGAGTGACATTTTCTTACAGAAGAGCAATATGAAGGACGCTTTTTCAGTACGAAGTTGAAGTAAACCGGCAGACCAACATCTGGTGTCAGCTCGGTGAGTCCCAGCATTTGCTGGAGTTACTCCTCCCCCCGCCCCCCATCAGCGTTACCTGGCATCTGGCCTGGCATCTGGAATTTTGCTGAGTGAACAGGATTACTAGGTCCTACTAAGAAAGTAGGCTGAAGGTTTTAGCAAAATAGAAAATTTTAATATTTACATATGGCACAGTGATGTCAAGGCCCCTAACTTTAAAAATATTTTTTTTAACCTGCAGAACAAATCTCAGCCTACACTGACATGATTTTTTTAAAAATTATTCTGTACCTTTTTTTCCCCAGCCCAAGGCTCTCCTATGCTGTGCTCACAGATATAAGCTGCTCAGCTTCCCTCTGAGAGTAACGGCCGGAAAGGCGGCCCCACCCGCCACAGGTAAGACAACTCCTTTTCCCTTCCTGTCATTGAGAATCCTGCAGCCTCAGGCCTCACACCCAAGTCCAAGCAGCTGCAGGCAAGAGCAGAGATGCTAAGAAGCCCCTGGGATGAGTTTCTCTCCCACTTGGCGCTCTCTAGCCACCTGGCCCACATTTCGGAATGTGGCTCTGGCTTCTGATTTAAGGCCTTCCTTTTATAACCACATACAGAGCGCTGGGCGTCTACTGGCCCAGCCAGGGTCCTGTTAGGCAGTTTCAAGTTTTCATCTTGCTCTCAAGGCAGGAAATAGTTAATTCTCTGGGAAACAGATTTGCATCCCTGAGAAGAAAAGATTTGTTCCTCTTTGGGGACATACACCATCATCTTGGCAATTTCATCCAGTGCCTCTTCTGTATACAGGAGCTCCTGGCTCAGGAAAGCATCACGTGCACACAGCCTCACGTGGTGGTACTCCAGCGGCAGGAAGGGGACAAAGAAGTCAATCAGGTTTTCCTTCACAAGGCGGCTGTGGCCAAAGCCACTGTCTGAAATGAAGACCACAGTTACATGGGAACCTGAACCCAGCTGGAGGGTGAGGTGTCCTGACCCTAAGGCCTGGGCAAGGCTTGCTCTCAGGGCCACTCCAGGAGGCCTGTCTGCTCTAGAAAGGGTGCCTTGGCTGACACTGGATGTGTGCACAGATGCGGCAGGAGTGGGACATGGCAGAAGGTAGAGCCACCTTCCCTCTGACTGGAGGCCTAGCCCCAGGGTCCACGGGCCACTGCTCTCAAAGCATTTTCAGAAAAGGAGTGCAGCTTTCTTGGCACTTTTCTTGTGCCTCCCTGAAGTTGATGAGATGATTACAGGGTGTGTCCTGTGGTCCTGAGTATCCGGTGGGAGTCAGTTACCTGTGGACGCCACAATCTCAGCCTGGAGGCCGGACTCCAAGTGTTCCATCGTGATATCCTCCCGGGACCATCCAGCCTTCAGCAGACCCAGGACCACCTCATTGATGACATTGCCTCCAAGGTTACTAAAAGAGACAGGAGCTTGTTAACAGTTTCATCTTTCTATTTAGGCTTCAAGTGGACGGCTTGACACTGAGGCCACTGCACTGGAAGAACAGAAGCTGAGGTCTGGGGCCTCCTCCTGCAAAGGTCTGTACAAAAGAGGCATTGTCCGGCCTTGTCACCCTGCCTTGCTCCCTTTGGACGAACACAGACTGCTGGGTGCCGGGAGCCCAGAGTGGTGCTGAGGTTCTCTCCGTTGACTTCCATGTGTATGTGACTCCAGGACAGTGTGGCAAGTGCTAATGTAGGAGAAAACTTCAGAGGGAGGGGAAGTTTAGGAGGCACAACTCAGAGGGAGAGTGAGAAAGGTCATTAAAGAAAACATCTGTTTGGCTTGAGCTGCCTCGCCCTAATGGAAGTGGAATATAGAAGGATGGCGACATGTGCCTATGACATCATTAAGCAACTAGAATTTCAGGTCTGAAGCACAGGAAAGAGGACTGGGTTAGAGACATGGAGAAAAAGGGTGAGAAGAAATCTTAGTGGCACCAACAGGGACGCTGGGAAGGAGGCGGGACACCTGGAGTTGGCAGGGCTGCCTCCCTCTCTTCCCTCCCCTCGGGCTCCTGCAGCTCCCAAACCAACCAGGCTCTCCCTAGGAATTTCTGCCTGGCTCTCTGAAGCTCCCAGGTCCATTAACTCAAGTGTCTGTTCGTTTGGGTGCGGTCTGTGTGCCAGGCTCTGGGGCACAGAGCAGCAGCTGACTGGTTCCATCCATGCCTAGCAGGTAAGCTGACCATCTAGCCACGTGACCCAGTGCCTCCTTGCCCAGCTGGCGGGCCTGTCAGCAACAAGGGGAGTCCCTGTCCCATTGCGTAAGTTCAGCTGCATGCAGGGAAGCTTCTGCCCCAAGGCCTGCCAGGGAGGTCATCACAGCCGATGCAAGTGCAGCCACTTGCCTGTGCAAAGACCTGCCCACAGATTGCCCCATCAAGGGCACGGGGGGCATGTGTAGGACTTGCGTACGCGGCCCCAGGAGCACAGATTCTAGTGCCTTCCCCGTTTCTGCCCGGAGCCATCTACCTGACACGAAGTTTCTGGAGAGCAGGAGCTTAGCCTGTTTATGTGACCACCGTGCATAGCACATAGCAGGCGCTCAGTGGATAGTTTTGTCTCCACTTCCTTCCAAATTTCTCCTCCTGTTTTGTCCTGCAGCCATCATCTCACCATGACCTGGGCCCCTTCTCTGTTCACTCTCCTAGTCCTTAGGAGCTGCTGTGCTGGCACCAACTTTAGACAGGGGTTGCCTTCCTCAACCTGCTGACAGGGTCTGAAGGGACTGGTCACCTCTAGCCCTGGCTCTGGAGTAGGGCAAGATGTAATCTCAACAGCCCTCAGAGCCCCATAGGCCTTTCCAGAATGCTAATCTCTGAATCTTCATTTCCTCATTTGTAGACAAGATACCCTCCTTAGGTTCTGCAGTCAACATACATGCATTTTTTTCTTCCCTGGGGTACAAGTCCTTCCTTTCTCTTCTTTTCCTGACAACAGTGCAGAGAGAACAGCCATGAACGTCCCTCTCTACAGCTGCAGTGAGAAGCGGACGGTCCCTTTGCTCTCGGGAGTTCCAAGGCCCTGCCTGTGGCCCCCTGGAGCCTCCCATGCTTGTAGAGTGGGCGGAGGCAGGCAGTGTGCGTGTTCTGGCCCAGAAGACTCGGCTCTGAGGGCTGAGGGGGTCTAGCCCCACACCCATGTCCTGTTTCAAGCACCGCCTCCTCCTGCCATCACACTCCACCCAGCTGGTCAAAAACCACCACCAGCTTCCCTCCAACAGCAGCGCTCGGAGATGTTTCAGGATGAAACTGCTGTGAGTTGCTCACACTAGAAGTTTGAATCAGCTATGTTTTTCTTTCAGATAGAGGAGTCCTTACACATTCTAGAAATCAAGCCCAGAAACTTGTTAAAGAGAAAAACCAGAGGCACTGTGCTAAAAGCCCCATGGCACCAAGCCTGGACTTCTCTGGTCAGTACCAATGAGGTAACCTGTCACAGGCCCTCTTCCATCACCAGCGGAAGCTGGCCCTGCCAGAAACAGTCCTTTGTTTTGCCAGCTTTCATGTCCTGCCCAGTTTTGCTTATAAAAAGCATTCGTTGTCCAGATTCTCAGAGCATCTGTTTACTAGATGGGATGCTGCCTGATTCAGGAACAGCTTAATAAAGCCTATTAGCTCTTCAAATTTACTCAATTGAAGTTTAGTTCTTTAACAGATTTAAATACACTGTCTTTCCTTACCCATCACTAAATAACTGAAACCTTCAAGGTTTAAAGGGTGGCAACCTTGCTGGCCCTTGGGTAGTGGTATCTGGCCCACCTGCCACCGGTGTGGGGTCCTCCTCCCTGAGGGCCCACAGGGCGCCTTTTCCCTGCCCTGCCTCCACCCATTCATGGTCTGTCTAGGTCACTGGAGGGGGTGGGGAAGGGCATGGAGTGGGGGTGTCAAGACCAAAATACTACAATGGCAAACATTTACATTTGTTTAGAGATACAGCAGGGTCACCTTAGAAATCCTGGCACAGGTGCTGAGAACTGGGCCGAGCCCGTGGGGAGGAACAGTCAGGTGAAGGGAGAGGAAGGAGAAGCTATGCACAAAGTCAAAGGATTTCTACAAAAGCAAAAGAGAATCACGAGCTGGTCACCAGAATCCTTCCATGGGGGAAGGACTGGTGTCTGCAGCAGTAGTTCAGAGGGTTCCCTGGACACCCACCACCTGGCAGGGCTTACGTGGAGAAGCCATAAGGAGCCTCCAGGCTGCCTCAGAAGGTGGTCAATAACACAGAGCCAATCATATCAGCAAATCTGCTTTTCTCTTAAAACCACCTTGGTCAGCCTCCTGCCCTCCACAGCTCATCCCTCACTCTCCAAACCTGTAAGCACCCTAAAGCTGGGGGAAATCCCCTAGCAAGCATGTACTACCATGGGGAG
This sequence comes from Myotis davidii, assembly GCF_000327345.1. Taxonomy (NCBI): domain Eukaryota; kingdom Metazoa; phylum Chordata; class Mammalia; order Chiroptera; family Vespertilionidae; genus Myotis; species Myotis davidii. The sequence continues at coordinate 2,323,976 of NW_006284340.1, forward strand.
GGAACAACTGGTTTGTCTTCCACTGAGTGCAAGAAGCGGCTTGTGAAGCATTCCAGTTGGGCCAACAGGGACCCAGACTTTAACAGACCTTGGGCAGTACATTCCCAGTTGGAGCCGCCATAAAATAAGAAGGTTGGACAAGTCGATTTCTAAGCCTATTTTCAGCATAGCCTTTTCCAGAGCCTGGAGCACAGCACAAAACAGGAAAGGTCCTGTGTGGTGGGCTTGCAAATGGGGAGAGACAGAGCATTTCTCAAGTAACTTCCTCTCATGATCAGAGAAGAAAAAGACTTTTCCAAGGATGGGGAGAGAACACACCATGTTATAGTTAGTAGGAAACTACCCTTTGGGTCTACATTAAGAATTTTCCAAGGTAGTTTGTACTTCATTTTGAACTAATTTGCTGACTTGAAAACTTAATGCCCTACTAAGAGGGGATTCCCAGTATATGAATTACATTTCAAACTATATTACAAAGTTACAGTGTGATACTGGCATGAAAACAGACCCATAGATCAATGGAATAAAACACAAAACTCAAACCCACACGTATATGGTCAATATATGACAAAGGAACCAAGAATAAATTAATGGGAAACTAGACCACTATCTAATACCGCACACAAGAATGGACTCGAAATGGATTAAATACTTGAATGTAAGATCTGAAGCTCTAAAATTCCTAGCAGAAAACTTAGGTGGTAAGCTTCTTGGTCTTGGTAATGATTTTTTTGGATCTGACACCAAAAACAAAAACAAGCAAAAATAAGTGCGACTACATCAGACTCAAAAGCTTCTGTACAACAAAGGAAACCAACAAAAGGAAGAGGCAACCTACTGAATTGGAGAAAATACTTCTAAGTCATATCTGATGGGTTAATATCCAAAATATATAGAGAACATAACTCAGTAGCAAAAAAATACACATCCCAAACAAGCAGATTAAAAAATGGGCAGAGGATCTGAATAGATATTTTTCCAAAGAGGATATACTGATGGCCAACGGGTACACAAAAAGATGCTCAACATCACTAATCATCAGATGAGACATCACATACCTGTTAGAATGGCTGTTGTCAAAAGGATGAGGTAAATGCTGGTGAGGATGTGGAGAACAGTGAACCCTTGTGTACTTGGTGGGATTGTGGACTGGGGGTCTGAGGGGAGGCCCACCATCCTGAGAACAATGCGGGAGGCTGGATGAGAGGCAGCTGCTCTTCCCCACGCCAGTCCTCTGAGTTTGTACTTAGCTGGCCATTGGGGGGGAGGGGAGTGGGGACCACAGTCCTTCAGAAGTGCCCTGGGGTAGAACTGGGGCAGGAGCTGGAGACTTAAGGCTACCCGCCCCCGGCGGTGACACCCCAAGCAGCTAGGTTTCTATGTTCTCGACTACAGTTGTATTGGTTTCCCTTGTGGAAAAGGGTCTGCGGTCTAGGAGAGCACAGAAGCCCTCTATGCACACACAGCACCCAGACAGAGGTTCTCCCTCCTGGTTTTCCTCAGACCTCACCTGAGAAAAAGAAAGATGGTTCTCGAGGACTCAGCCCTGTGGTTCTCCAGGACCTGGCGTTCCAGATGTGGCCCGAGGGCCTCCAGCAGTCCTGGGTGCAGCTTCTCAGCCTCATCAAAAATGAACAGGGTCTGGTGGCAGTGCTCCTGTGTCTTCCTCACCTGTTCTGTCAGCTGCTCCTGCACAGAATACAGGGAGCAGCTGGGGACCCCTGGGAGGCACATTCAGCCCGGGGGGCCCTGGTGAGGCTCCTTTTACCCTGGGGAAGCACCTGCAGTGGATTGCGTAGGGCTAGGTTCTACCCTGGAATTACCAAATTCAAACTTGTGGAGGTGGGGCTGGCCTGGGAGAGGGAGAAGGAGAGGGCCTTGCCTGCCCTTGGTAACAGACCCTGCTCCCTCCCCTCCAGGAAGAGGTCCCAGAACTAACAGCCAACTCACCCTCCCCAAGGGGTGGGAATCAGGCTCTGATACAAGGGTCATAGGTAGAGACAAGCTCAAGTGCCAGAGGTGGCCACAGTCCCATCTTGAACTTCCAGGATCAGAGTGCCCACTGGGCTAACTCGGGGAGGAGCCTGGGAAGGACCTATCTGGGTCTACGTGGCCTTCTTGGAACTGGGGCTCCCCATTCAGGCAAGAATAGTTCTCAGTTGAAAAGATGCCACTTTGTGGGGTTCACCAGATCAGGGCCAGCTCTGCCCCACGGTGGGGTGTTTTAGCAGAGCCCACACTCACTGTTGCCTCTAGCCTTCCTGGATCCTGACTTCAGTGCCCTGTGACCTGAGTGTGTGTGTGATGAGATGTATGCGGTGTGAGTGTGTACGTGTCATTTTTCATGGTGAGGAAGCCACAGTCAAAGCCAGCTAGATTTTCTGGGAAGGCCTGGCTGACCAGCTGCCTGCCCTTAGGACAGTTCATCCTAGCCTGCCCTCCGAGGCCACACTGAAGCTGCCAAGTGACTCAGGCAATCCCTCCTCAAATGCTTACCTAATCTTCCCAGGTTAACGCATTCCAAATATTTGACCTGAAAACCAGAGACAGACTCACCTCTGTCAGGCTGCAGTGGGGTTTTGGTCATTGTCCAGCTTGCTTTAAATACTACATCTCAATGGAAGAAACCCAAAATAGAGCAAAGACAATTTTTGTCCCTCCACTTGTTGGGGGAAATCACTTATGATATGAGAGACTTCTTTTAAAAAACAGGATTTGCAACTTTCCACTCTAATGACAGTGACATCACACAGCATAGGGAAAGGCTTGCAGGAAGCACACCGAAATGCTAACTGATTCCACTTTTCCTGTGACTTCCACTATTATCACAGAAAATTAACACACGGAATCTTTTTAAGCTCCGTGTCTGTCGGGGAAGGAGACAGCTCGGGACGAGTGCTGTGGAACATGTCTCTCGTCCACGTGTTCAGGGCCTCATCTGTGTGGAGTAGAGGTTTCTGTGGGTTACAGGTTCTGTTGAAATGGACCCTGTCTCCCAAACCCCACACCTGGGCTTGTCCAGGGCCCATCGGCCAGCACAGAGGGCTGCGCCTCGGGCCGTCCCAGCCTCACCTTGTACAGGTCCACATACTGGGGGTGAGGGAAGTGGATCATGGTGATGAAAACCTTGACACAGTCACTCCTCAGCCCGTCCCGGTACAGGTTCTCCGCCAGCAGCCGTGCCACGAAGTTCTTGCCTGTGCCAGACCAGCCGTGGAACGACAGAGCCAGGGCCTTGTCTGGCCGGGGCAGCTCCAAGTAGCTCTTCACTGTTGTCAGGACCAGCTCCTGGGCCAGATGCTGGCCGTGCAGTCGCACACTCAGGTCCGACTGAAGGCCTAGGGGTAGGAAAGAGGAGGCCACAGTGAGAGGTGCACACAAGTGCAGTCCCCACCAGGCTCAGCAACAGCCGAGAGAGAGAACACCTCTGAACATCACTGAGGTGGGATCACTTTGGCCTCAGAACAAGCCATTGAGCACACCTAGCAGCAGAAGGGATCCGAGGGCTATTTTCTGAAGAATTAGAGAAGTCACCATTGGACTTAGGGAGAGAATGGATTCATCCTTTCTGAAGGCCCTGAAGACCCCCAGAATGGTTGGGAGAGTCCAAACCTCACACCCCATGCTCGCGGTCACTCCCACCTGGAAGTTTCAGAACTCCCTACATATTTCATGGGACACTCATTTTATTCATTTTAACTCAATTCAGTAGACACCTGTTGGCAGTGTGTGCAAAATCATCTGGTAGGCTGGCTCTCAGCCATGAGGCTGCAGAGTTTGGAGATGGGGCCATGGTGGGGACAGGAGAGAGTGCTGCCAACGGGGGGGAGGATGAGGAAAGGTCCCCTATACCTTAGCCATTCCCCTGAACTGCCTCTCCTTCCCCCAGATCTCTATCCCCTTAGAGGTATACAAGGTCCAACCTGTGAAGTTGTTGGAGACCCTGCAGTCCCCATGGTCACAGCAATCCCGGAAGCTGCAGTACCACGTGGTCAGGATATCCAGGTACTGCTGGCCCAACAGGGGAAGGCTCCAACCTGGAAAAGGGGGGGCTGTGAGACAGACAGCATGGGGCCCACAGGGAGCCTGCCCTCCCTGCCCATGTGGTTCTTCCAGTCCTTTGCCCTCCCTCCACAGCCACTCTCTCTGCCCTTCCCTGGACCTCCCTTGTGCCTGGGTACGAGTGGACATCTCTAGCTTTGCTATTGATGCAGCTCCAGGAAAGGCTCGGTTGACTCAACAAACATGCCCTAAGCACTGTGCCAGGTTGGCCAGGAGCCCAGAGCCCGCCTGCGAGGAGCTGGCCACCTAGCTGGGGACAGGCAGCTGGTGATCATCGTTCTTCCTGCTTGCTCTGGATTCCAAATCTGATCATAGCCAAACCCAAAGGCCTCTCACTCTTTTGCCAAATGTTAATTTGAATATACCCAGCATTAGCAAAAACAAAGACCATACGCTGGAAATCAGAAATCTTTAAAGATGTGTAGAGCGCCATTACAGTACTATTACCAGATCTAGAATTGTTAAGAGACCGGAAAAGCCTCAGAGATCATCTGGTCCACGACAGGGACAGAATGGGAACTAGAACTCTGGTTGGGGCTCCACCTCCGTCAGCCACAGAGGAGGAAAAGGGACTTGGGATGTGCCCAATGGCATTTTAAGCCATCAAGGCGTGAGCTATCTGGAGGAGTCGGCTACCAGCCAGGTAGACAGGACAGCCAGGCCCATCCTCTAAGACGGCTGTGGCAGGGGCGAGGCTTCCCGGTCCTCCCGGGACTGGGCAGCAGAGTCAAGGTGGCTGCTAAGGTGCCTGCAGGGTGATCCTGAGGCTGCTGGCCCCGGGCAGGTGCGCTGGGGCACATCTCACCCCCGGGTCTTACCCAGGGCCCCCGCGGGGGCCTCCTTGTCCAGCGAGCAGGTCTTGGGCCACACGCGGCAGCTGAAGAGCGCCCAGTACCGCCTGGAGAGGGCGCCGGCCGCCCTCACCCACTTGCGCAGGTCCCGGAAGGGGAGGGACGGCCAGGCTTGTCCTGAGCCGGGCTCCTCGGCCTCCTCTCCGGGCCCAGCCGGGTCGTGAAGCTCCAGTGCGCCTGCCGGCGGCGGCGGCGGCGGCAGCAGCAGCAGCAGCAGCAGGACCCTGAGCCGGAGCTGGCTCCGCAGGCCGCGAGGCATATCCGGCTGAGCTCCCGCTGCTCCGCGCCCGGCCTCGCTCAGCGTGTCCAGTCCGGGCTCCGGGAATCTACAGGCACCGGAGCTTCCCTTCCGAGGCTGAAGCCAGGTCGGCTGGGGATTGGAGTTGCCGCAGGAACCGCAGCCCCACGTGACCCGGGGCGAGGCGGTGCCCCAAACCGAAACCTAGGCTGGGCGCCGCCCATCCCAGGGGCTGGCGTCCAGTCAGCGGCCTATTCTGAGCTGATTGTGGCCGCAAGGGTGAAGTGGAAATGGCCCGTCATCACCCTATTACTTTCTGGCAGCTCTGCGGGCCCATGGAGGCCTACCCAATGTGGGCACCCTCTGTGCCCGCCCGGTGCCAACCTGTTAGAGGAAACCGGAGCATTCATCACCAGAGGCTGGGTTGGGTCCGCTGCGTGGAGAGGAGGCCCTGAGAGGGAGGCCTGGCTCCTCCACGAGGGGAAAGGAACATGGCAGCTCGTCACCAGCAGGTTTCCGCAGCTGAGCATCAGCACAAGCAAGAGGAAGCTGTGGGCTCCCTGCTGGAGATGTGGGTTTTGGAAACTCGCAGAGCCACGGGGAAATCATAAGGTCTCATGTCGATGTAATCAGGTCTCATTAAAAAGCAGCGCTGTGTGGAATTTCCGAGGATGTTTGCAATTTTTAAGCGCTTGTGACCATGAGCAAGCAGCTTCTGACATCACTGGCCAAAGACCTGAGGGCCGTTCCCCAGCCGCCTTTCCCAGACCACGCGCATCCTGCCAGGTTAGAGTTCAGAAGAGCTTAAAGCATTTTTCTGTCGCCTGACTTACTGAATTCACTGGCCTACAGCCACCTTGTCTTAAGAAGAAACTGCTGTCTAGAGTCCAGGGGACTTGGCTACTGTCATTGGCTCAATGGCTCTGAGGTTGGACTCTCCCGCCAGTAAAGTGAATCCTAGCGCCATCTCTCACTAACGTCACAAGCAAATCTATTCACCTGTTCCTCCCAGTCTCTGCTCCTTCCTCAGCAGCTCACCGGGTCTTCTTTCAGAAATCAGGCAAGTACCTTAGTCAGGATACGAGAGCCAGATTGTAGAGTACTGTTATCTAAGTATATTGTACATCTTAGCCACTCAGAGTGATGTCAAAACTGAACCCAAACCTTCCAGAGAACAGTGCCCAGTCCACAAGTCCAGCTCATGAAACTCTTCAGGGGACACTTACCAAGGAACATGCTATACTTCCTCAGAAATTGAAAACATTAACTTATTCAGTAAATGTTCGAGCGTGAATGACAATCTAATATGCTGGTTAACTGGCCCCTACCATTTTCTGTATGTGACCTTGGGTGTTACTTAACTGACCTGCGCCTTAGTTTCCTCACCTATAAAATGAGGATAATATAAAATAGTCAGTTTATAAAGATGCCTTGAAGATCAATGGGCTAATTCAAGTGCACGTTATCTTTCATGATCACATATGCCTCACCCTGGACAAGGCTCTGGCTGGGTACTCCAAGTCTGAATGGCTATATTTGTACTAGTGAAGTTTACATGTGAATGTATGGTGATAAAATTATTAGAATTAACCTGTGTGTTTTTTAATCCAAATCTTAAGACGAAATAATAATCTCTTTACTGTAACTTTCATGTAGCACTAACTGCTAATTTCTGAGATATTCTGATTTAAATTTTACATTTCATGGGAAATAAAGTAGGTAGATGGCAAATTCTTGGACAAGCAACTTGATTTCAAGAAGACATTTCCTTTTCTAAAAGGAATAGAGCTAAACATTTTTTCACCAGAGTCAGTACCACATAGAAACAATGAATCAAAATGAAAAAGAGCCAGGCCAGTGTTGCTCAGTGGTTGAGCATCTATGAACCAGGAAGTCACAGTTCGATTCCAGATCAGGGCACATGCCTGGGTTGCAGGCTCGATCCCCAGTGTGGAGCGTGCAGGAGGCAGCCAATCAATGATTATCTCTCATCATTGATGTTTCTATCTCTCTCTCCCTCTCTGTAATCATTAAAAAAATTAAAGATGAAAAGAAACATTGAATCCAGTTTTTAGACAGCCTCTAATTTCAATAAACTGCTAACATTTCCTATGGGTTGAACTCTAGGAGCAAATCTCATGGAGGATGGGGACATCTAAAGGCACATGTGAAAATTACAGGCAGCAAAACCTATCAGTGATACTCAAGTGTGGTCCAAGGACCCTCGGCAACAAATTCTGCATCTTAAGAGTCTTGCTAAGAGAAAATGAGCCCCCAGTAACTTTACTATCATCTGAGTGGGACAATCCCCCACCTACTGAAGTCAGTCAGAAACACCATTGGCCTTGAAAACAATCTTTGGGTAAAAATCAAACTATCTCCAAATAAGCTTGGCATGCAAAAAGCAAACTCTGAAAACATAAAATGAATGTTTTCACAACTTGTCTAGATGCCAACGGCTCCTTTGTTTAACAAACAGTGCCATAGAGACATCACAGTGGACTGTGTCCTTCCCAAAGACAGGGCACAACTGGCCAGAACCACAGGAAAGCCTTGAAGGGACATTTCTGGTGGCCCAGGTACTAACAACAGAGCACAGGCCCAGGAGGCTCTGCATTTCTGGAGTCAGGGATTCTACACGCGTGACAGGCCTGGGTCAATCGCTTCTTCAATGAGGATCCTGTCTACCTCTCCCCCTCCAAACACCCATGGTTCTTTCCTGGGCCTTATTTTCATTGTAATGAACTTACATCATTCCTGAGGCATTTGGTACTTCACAAGCAGCTTTCTTCTGCTGGGATTACAGGCTCTCTGAAGAAAGGGAGTCATTACCATCTCGATGGCATCCATGGCTCAGAGCACAATGCCCAAATGTCTACTAAAGAAATCAAATACTTTATAAATCATGACTTACTACGATTACTCCCTGGGATTTATACAGCAACCTACCTTACAAAACCCACCCATGCAGGCAGCCAATCAGTAATTCCCTCTCATCATTGATATTTCTATCTTCCCTTTCCCTTCCTCTCTGAAATCAATAAAAATATTTTTTTAAAAAACCCATCCATGTTATATTAGTAATTATGACCATTCTTGTCTCTTACAACATGAGAGCTGCTAAAAAGTTCTTACAGGCAAACACACTGGGTAAAATTAGCCATAACAGAAGCGTGCCCTCCCTACTCCCCGCTGCCTTTTCAAGCTTTACTCCCAGGCTTTCTGATACGCTTGAGAAGCAAACGAAGCCCGAACTCTCGCCTGGAAAAGGATTGACGTGAGCCCAAAAGAACACTGTCTTAGGCTTCAGCCTCCCATTGGTATTCAAGCACAAATGACAAAAACAGGCACAAAATGCTGCAAATCAAGTAAAAAAGTCTTAAGAACTCTGCTCAGTTGTCTGATTGAGACATGATACTTGATTTCCATTTCAAAAGTTAAAAATCTGGGCCTTTGCTGGTGTGTTCAGTGATTAGAGCCTCAGCCTCTGTACCAGAAAGGTCTCGGGTTGAATTCACGTTCAAGGGCATGTGCCTCTGTTGCAGGTTTGATCCCCGACCCCTGTTGGGGCACATGCAGGAGGCAACCAATTGATGTTTCTCTCTCACATTGATATTTCTCTCTCCCTTCCACTCTCTGAAAATCAATGGGAAAAATATCTTCAGGTGAGGCTTTACAAAAAAAATTAAATTATAAAAAAAGTTAAAAATCTGAGTGTCCTAAGAATTATAATCAGGGCACCTGGTCCTCTCTTCCGTGCCTCTGCAGTACTGCCCTGACAAGTTCTTTGGGATTCATAATTTTTTTCTCTCTAAAGAAGCTGCAAGAATTGAGTTAACTAAATGTACAAAAAGCATCCAAGAAACATCCTTTGGAAAATTTTGGTCCAGTCACAACGTGGTCTGGGCCTTTTGAAGACTCCTAAGGAAGCTAAAGGTCTCATCCATCAGATCCTGTGAAAGTGTAAGATGTAACTTCTGTCCCCTGCTAAAATAGGTAGGAAAATGAAATAGAAAACACAGGAAGTACCCTGAAACGGGGGGAGAAAGAATAAGAGGAAAACATGATACATCAATACTTATTAAAATCTTTATTAATTTTCTTTTTTCAGAATTGAAACCCATAGAACATATTAGAAATTTAGGTGTACATCTGTCTTGTTTGGTGACTTACCCAGCACAACCTCTCTTTGTGCAATAGCTCTGGGAGGAAATCCTTGGTAGATCAAAACAGAGAGTGGTGGTCTTACACTTCCCTTTTAAGCAAATAAATTAGCTCCCCACTAAGTTATTCCCAGTTCCCCCCAAACATTCTGTATTTGTAACCCCTTAGTTCCTTAAAAAACCTGTGGCAGCCCCTACCTTTCAACCCAGACTTGAGAAATTGGAGGAAGAAAAACTGGCTTTCCCTGTACAAGAAGCTCTGTGAAGTCAGGTCTATCTGGCTCTACATGTGCCTCGTGGGCTGGCTCACCAGAGTTGCTCGGTAGGCGTTTACTGAATGAATGATCTCTACGCACGTAGGGTCCACACTCAGCGACTGAGAAGAGAACCTTTCACTAGCTTCAAGTTCTTCAGCAACATAAATCAGTGTTTCCCTGTGTCAAAATAAATACATTTTTTCTTGCTAGAATACATATATGACTATATACACACATATATCTTTACTCACGTTTCCTGAAGCTCAAGCTCCCAGGATACAAGTCAGCTAGCTCACTGACAGATGCTGTATTACCATTACAGAGGTGTGGTCACTTGCTGGTCAAACAAGAATACAATACAGGGACCATTGAGAAGGGAGGTTGAAGGAACATGGTGGATGAGAAGGGGAGACCAAAAGCCTTTTGTTTCGGTTTTGAGAAAAGATGGATTTCTTTGGAAGAACATCGAAAAAATTGCCATGTATAGGATTAATCTTTCCCAAAGTAATATGAAGTGGATGTACCCAAATTCTCCCATTTCTTAAGTTTCATTTGACACATTAATTCTGAATGCAAATGCCTTACTAATATACTACTGAACAAATCAGATCCTGTCTATAATTTGTTTTGCACAGAAAATTACTTATGGCCAAACCCACAATATAGACTCACATTAAAGAACAGTTTTAGAATGAAACCTCTCTCCTCATATTTCCCTACTCAGACTCTGGAATAAACATATTTAAGAAGTAGAAGGAGATAAGGAAATAGCAGTCACTTCTGATTTTCCTAGCTTTATAACATTAAAATGTATTCAAATCTACCTTTAGTTGTCAGCTAGACACACTCTACTTCGAGCTGACCAAAAACCTTTCCAATGACTTGTCTGACTAATAGTGCTAGATTCTAATAAATAAACCATCAAGGGAACAGTGTTAGAAACTTCTGAAGAGATATCTACCTGGTTTTTTCAAATAAAACTTAGTATTTCTGATTTTCAGGGCTATGTTTATGGTTAGTTTCTCTAAGGTTCGCCCAAACATACTTTTCTTGCTTAATCCAATCCTGACTTCGAATATAAATTTATATTCTCAGTGTCATGTAATCAGCACAGTTATAACTTTAACCATTCCAGATCTGAACATCTTTTAAGAGCATGAATTTTTAAACAGCAGGGAAAGAAGGAAATTATTCATTTTCGGCAATGTTTTAAAAAGGGATGAGACAGTTTCAAAGCAGCTTTCTCTCCTGCCCTTTTCCTCAGCACAGTCTTCTGTCTCAACATTATGAATAAAATTCGCAGTCTGCGAACAACTCTTATGCATTCCAGTGTGGCACACTAAGGGACATGTGCTGAAAGAGCACTGATCCATTTAGTTCAGCGAACATTTACCCAGGAGAGGGGGGCTGACATCTTTCCCTCCCTCCCTCCCGCTGGCTCGCTGCTCCTGCGGGGAACGCACTCTCCAAGGTATCCTCCTGATCAACTGGAATTCTGGCACGTACACAGTCAATGGCCTTACAACTGGAATCAATACCGCCTTTTGTCAACATTATTGTAGTGTTTTGTGCTAATACTGTCTTGTAAAATTCAATAATTTTTAAATAACTCAGCCCATTCTTGTGTACATCTCAAAATGTGTATAGAGTACAAAAGTATCCTAATTTTGCTCTTTTAAAGTAGTCACAGGATACTTAGTTATCTTTCAATGCGAGGACGTTGGGACATAAATTCTAAACTGCTTTTGAAAGGGTGGTTGTTTACAACTGGTCTCCAATGGCTGGGATCAACCACACTTAAATATTAGTCCCTGCTTGACAGAAGCACAGAACTGGGACAGCACCCAGACAACACGTGGGACAGCACACAGCGCTGAGGACACACTGAGCGGGCACAATAGGCCTGCCGCCCTCTGGCCCTGTATTTTACTGCAACTGCTTACATGGCACAACCTCTCCTCCAGAACCCAGAACTAAGCCTGTGTTTTAGCAACCTGAAATCTGAGAATGCTAACAAGAGACAGAACACGGGTTAGAAACTCCAAACAAGATTAAATGATGAAATTAGCAGTTGACATAACTCAAAATCTTAAGGCTCTTCCTGGTACAACCTCCTTAGTTTTAAGGCTCAGAAGGCTTAAATCTTTGTTTCCAGTCATCCACATGGCTCAAGTCATAAGTCAGCCCAGCCAGCAGCAGGGTGTACACGTTCATCTGCCAGAGTGAGCTGGCTCTTCTCACAAGAAAGGCACAATCAGGGTTGCCAGGCTCTGGGAATAGCAGCTTCCAAGGCCTTACAGGCCGAGGTGGAAAGTCATCTCAGAAGAGAAACCAGGATGGCAGAGGTCACAAGTAACCTAACTGTTATTCAAGGTATTTTTTGTTTGCTTTGTTAAATGGAAAGGATTTGTCTCCTTTGGGCAAAACAAAGAAATAAAAGTCTCATAAGAGAATCATGCTTGGGTTGTAACAATAAGTTCTCCAGAGACAATATTTTGGTTAATTGAAACACAGCTGTGAGAACGCAAACTTTACTCAGGTACAAGTCACATTAGCTTTTATACACCTTAAGAACTTAAATAAAACCCAGGGGAACCTGCTTTCGCTAATCCAGTCATCTCCCTGATTCCGGTCACCTTCTCTCCCTTCTTCCCTCCTCCAAGAGTCATCAAAAGTGCTGCTGCCTAATCACTGAAAAGCCCAAACATCCTTCCTGCTTTTGTTCTCCCTCTAAACATACCCCCTCCAACAGAGCCTGCCTTTGGCTCCACACAAAATGCCAGGTTTCCACAGGTATGGTCAGAATGAACTCCAAATACCCACTCCAGAACCAATCCCAGCATGAACCTATCCAAACGTCACACCTGTTGTCCTTTGGCATGAGACTTAAGACTGACCAACTGTGATGCTCACTAGAACGGGCAAGGGCCGAGGACGTCACGTAACTCAGCAGAATATTCCATGTTCTGAACTAACAGTCCTCACTTCAGTTTCTACAATGGAAAACACCTATGAAATCCAAGGCCACTCTGTCCCATCACCAGAACTTGCTGCCGGCCATTTCCAATCCATCTCATACCATTTGGAATTGATTGTGCTGTTTCTCTATCTTTGTAAAAAGAAGTTTCAGTTATTCTGTGCTGCAAATTACAAGTGAGAGAGAGGCATCCTGTCTTCCACCAGCACAGTGTCCATCCCAAACTGGTCCGTGCACTGCTTCACAGTGGCCAAGACGCTCAGGAGCCGCTGGTCCACAGCGTCCAGGTGTGGGTCGGACAGCACTGGGGAGATGGGGTCATGGGCCATGGCAGATTTTAAGGCAGACTTCAGCACACCATTCTTTAGGTAATTCAGTCTGTTCCAGGTAGAAACCCGAATGCTGGAAGAAGAAGGTTTCGGATGGGTTACATAAGACCTTTCACTAGTAAAGAGTTTAAAGCCTGCTTGGCAAACAAGAGTAAAGAAATTAGTATGTAAAATACCTCAACTAAAAAAATCAGTATGAATAAGTCACATTATCACATTTTGATATTTTTTCTAGGTAATTAATGAGAGGTAATACAAAGATTTATACATGCTCACTGCAGTGCTATTTATAAAAAGGAAAATGTGAACCAAACTGAATGTCCAACAATTGGTAATTAAGTAAGTTATGGCTCATCCGCTCAAGTAAAATACCATGCAGACGTTAAAAGGAGTAAAGAAAATGTCCATGATATTGGGTGTGTGAGAATAAAGAAGCTGTTTTACTCCAAATTTATGGGGAAAGAAAATGTGTATTTGTACACACAAAGACACACACACACACAAACACAGACACACGATTAGAAAGAAGTCACTGTAGTGTGAACAGAAATTATCCTTACATCTTTTTTTAAAAAATATATTTTATTAATTTTTTACAGAGAGGTAGGGAGAGGGATAGAGAGTTAGAAACATCGATGAGAGAGAAACATCCATCAGCTGCCTCCTGCACACTCCCTACTGGGGATGTGCCCGCAACCAAGGTACATGCCCTTGACTGGAATCGAACCTGGGACCCTCGAGTCCGCAGGCCGACGCTCTATTCACTAAGCTAAACCAGTCAGGGCCAATTTTCCTTCTGACTCCAACTCTCTGTGAACTGAAAGGTGATCATAATCCCATATAATAAAAGCCTAATATGCAGATTGTTCCCTCAGGTGGTGGTTCAACCACTTGCTATGATGTGCGCTGACCACCAGGAAGCGGCATGGAACAGGATGGCGTCGGCCACACAGTACTGACAGCAGGCTGCAGTGGAGGCGTTGCCGGCCCCAATGAACCCTGATGAAAGCGGGACTGCGGTGGGGGGGAGGAGCA
>NW_006284340.1:2339186-2363059 GCF_000327345.1 Myotis davidii
TACATTAATATTTCTGCTATGTAAATAACTCCTGGGAATCAAGAAGAAAAAAACCAACAGTCTTGTAGAAAATGAATATAAATGCAAACTGGGCTTAAAAACATGAATGACACTTATTCTCATTCATAATAAGAGCAATGCAAATTAAAACTTAGCCTAAGATACCTCTGCTCACCTATCGGTTTAGCAAAAATCCAAGTTAGACCACTGTTGGTGAGGCTGTGGGAAAGGAGGCGCCCTCATGTACTGCTGGTGGGTGTGCAAAATGGCACAGCCGTGGCGGGGCATCTGGAAAAACAACAGAGGCGCTTACCCTTTGACCTAATCGTGGGAGTCTAGATCAGTGCTACTCAGAGTATGGTCCATGGACCAGTAGGAGCTCTGATGACTCTGTGGCAAGATCAATGCAGACATTGGAGAGTAAGTGTTTAAAAACCTGCATAGTTATTTGAGAGAATACTTTTTTTAATAATATATTTTATTAATTTTTTACAGAGAGGTAGGGAGAGGGATAGAGAGTTAGAAACATCGATGAGAGAGAAACATCCATCAGCTGCCTCCTGCACACTCCCTACTGGGGATGTGCCCGCAACCAAGGTACATGCCCTTGACTGGAATCGAACCTGGGACCCTCGAGTCCGCAGGCCGACGCTCTATCTATTGAGCCTAACCGGTTAGGGTTATCCTTATATCTTAATGGGTAATTTTATTTCCTTCTTTTTACATTTCTGAATTTTAAAAAATTTCTACCACTAATATTATAAATAGGAAAAGTTTACTATAAGGATACCAGTTTTCCTTATTTCACTGAGTAAAGATCTTTTGTTTATCTCAGAAGAAAAGTACTGATCTGCCTGTGGGTACTATGAGAATTACTAGGTATGCAGAAAAGTTGGACTCTGCAAGAGGCAGCCTGTTCGGCAACTATTTAAAAAGCAAAGGAGATCAAACTTTGGCTAAAGCATGGAAGCAATGCACAAGCAAAGAAACAGTGTGGTTTTGTATTTTTAAATCCACTACAAATGCCCCAAGCATCTGTCTGCTGTAATGGACAGATTTCCTTTAAGCATCTCTCTCTCCTAAGCTTCTCAGCAGAGGGCGCTCAAGGAACAATGCAGAAGTAAGGGGTTCTCCAGCTGCTACTGGCTGTTGCCCAGTGGGTCAGTCATGTGTGGGCGAGGTCATCATATGCAGATCTGTCCCGGCCACATTCCCAGAACCGGCAGGCCCTTGGTGATCTTGCAGCCTCAGCCTGGCCTGGTGAAAACCATCCTGAGGCCTGGCTGATATGGAAACCAGAGTGCCAAAGGCCACCTGACCATTCTGGCACCCTGCAGACCCAAAAACATGCCTTGTTTGCAGCCTAGAGGGCTTCTACCTAGGCATCCATCCCTCTGTATTTCATGATGCCAGTTGTTGATTGCCTATACCTTGCCTCACCCAGCGTCTGC
The DNA here is from genome assembly GCF_000327345.1 of Myotis davidii. Lineage (NCBI taxonomy): Eukaryota > Metazoa > Chordata > Mammalia > Chiroptera > Vespertilionidae > Myotis > Myotis davidii. The sequence continues at coordinate 2,340,638 of NW_006284340.1, forward strand.
AAACTCATAGACTTCTCTGCCATCCAGTGGGCTGAACAACAAAGGGGATCCCCGTCCAAGTTTGTCCTTTCTTGGGTGCTCTCCCTCAGCCCTCGTTTTCTTTATAGTCACTCCTGCATCAGAGTTAATAATTCTTTACACTAAACTTTCCCATTTAACCCACTGTGTTTTTTCCATCTCCTGATGGGACCAGACTGATAACACTAAGTATTAATATAAAAACATCCTCCTTGAAAGATATAGTTTTTGCTTGGCTGTATCATTGCTTCCCAATATCAAGATAATTAAGGGTTACCTGGATAAGCTTTCTGCAGAACATTTTTGTGATTAAAAAAAGGCAAAAGCCCGGCCATGGTGGCTCAGTGGTTGAGTGTCGACCTATGAACCAGGAAGTCACGGTTTGATTCCTGGTCAGGGCACATGCCAGGTTGTGGGCTCGATTCTTAGTGTGGGGCGTGCAGGAGGCAACTGGTCAATGATTATCTTTCATCATTGATGTTACTATCTCTTTCCCCTCACCCTTCCTCTCCAGTCAAGGGCATGTACCTTGGTTGCGGGCACATCCCCAGTGGAGGTTGTGCAGGAGGCAGCTGGTCGATGTTTCTCTCTCATTGATGTTTCTGACTCTCTATCCCTCTCCCTTCCTCTCCGTAAAAAATCAGTAAAATATATTTTAAAAAAGGAAAAAATAGATAAGTAAAAGTACATTTAAGAAAGAAAGAAAAAAGAGAAGGTGCGTTGCCAGGAGGAGCAGTCTCACATGGTCCCAGGGACCCAGGGAATTCGCCAGTGGGAAGTGGTGCTGCTGAAATTGCATCTCCGTGGGGGATTCCAGCTCATTCTCAGTGCTCACTTTAAAATTTTACTGCAATCATGATCTGAAAAGGAGCTTCTTAAAGCCATTTTTAAATTTTATTTTGATTTACTTTTTCTTTGTTCTACAGCATAGACTTAAAAAAATAACATCAGTCACTAAATACGTATGGGAAATGTCACTTTTGGTTTATATAATTTCAAATTGAGATATGCAACGCACAGGATGTTTGTGATGGTGAGTGAGAGGACTTGAAACCATAAGGTAAACACAAGACAGCGACCAGGGACACAGATTGTACTAGAATTTTTTGGGGGGAGGGACTATATTCTGATATTAAAACAAACATGGATATACATTACTAAATAGAACGAAAACTTTTATTCATACAAAACTCAAAATGAATTCTGAGTGTTGGGTCACCAGCCTCCACTTTTCCTTGATCTTCCATGTCAGGCCCTTAAGGGGTTCTAGGTTAGAAAAGCATGAAAAGCACTGCTCAGGTATTAGGAAGTTTTAAGGCCAAAAACACTCCCATACTGTTATCTGAACCTGGCATTTGATGTGCGTAACTTACATGCAACACTGATAGAGAGGGGCAAGAATGCTTCTCTCATCCAGCGAGGGGTTCCCAAAGCTGAAAATGAAATGAAATCTCGGTGAATTAGGTAGAAGCATCAAAGCAAGAGAAAATTCTATAAGAAATCCAAATGTGATTCTAAATAATTTCATGCTCCTACAGCTCAAGTCACTTAAAAATAAACAGGGCATGACCAATTAGACACAGATTCCTAACAGTTTGTTCTGCAGCATCGAACAATATATACACGCATTTACAAGACCCCTCTCTCCTGACAAAATACAGCAAGGTGCGGAGGCACAACCGTGGTACCACCGACAGAGCGGGAACCTGGAGACCTCTGACCCCGGAGAAGGTTAGTGTGGGCGGAGAAACACAGGCTATTCCGGTCAGGGTCCCACCAACAAGCAGATGGTCATTACTTGTAAAAACAAGTTTCACTGTTCTCCAAAATTACCAACCAGAAAAGGTTTGGATTATCCTATTCCCTGCAAGTATAGGAACAGATTCAGAATGCAAAAACTACCCGCAGAGGCTGAGAAAACAGCTAGTTCAAAGCAGATGTAAAAATGATCTTGGCAGTAATTCAGTCAGAAAAGGAGAACTGGCGCTCTCCTTCCCAGGAGCACACCCTCGGTGCCTTTCCCTTAACTCCGTCACTTGTTTCCTAAGCCCATTTCTTCTAGGAATTACTTTTTCTACCTCCGTATTTTATCCAATAAATGTTCTCTTACAATTTGGGTCTTACTCTGAATTCTTTCCTAGCCAGAACCCAAGTACACAGATTGCTAGTTTTTTTGTTTTGTTTTTTTAAAAAAAGGAGAACTGATTCTAGAAAAACTGTTAACCTCCTACTCTTCCTGGAAGCTCCTCATAATAACTAAAGGGTCTGGTAACCCAAAGCACAATGCAGGCCCTCAAATAATAAATGGCAAAGGCAACTATTTCAATGTATATTTCCATAATTCACGTGATCTTTTAAAAAAAGGATCATTTTTACAAGTAAGGATAAAAAATTTTCAGGAATGTATGTAGCACTGGCTACTGCCTGCTCTGCTGGCAAGATGTTAGCTGGCCTCTCACTTTCTACAGCTGTCACCACCTTTCACAGAGCACGAGGTGCCCGTGCTCAGGGTAAGAGGCTGGCATCATTAGCAAATGCTGCCCACGTATTCTTTGCTGAGGACCCATGTCTCAGCTTAGTCTCAGCAACCAACGTTAACATAGTGACGCGGACAATGCTGGGCTCCAAAGAAGTACTCTGTTTGGCAAACAAAAGTATTCTATTAAGTGTAGCAAAAGTGTGGTAATGAACTGGGCACCATGGAAAATGCAGAGTGTAAACTGAAAATACAATGTGTTCTTCAAAGAGCCCAGACTTGAAAAACTAAGGACAATCATTGATTCAAAAATAGTAAAATAATCTTATTGAAGATAAAAGTAAGTTGTCTTTATATATTATCACTAAGCAACTCCTCTTCCTCTCATGATAGCAAAAAGTCTGGGCAAACACTTCTACGAAAATAGCAAAGCAGCCTATCAAAAAATTAATTTTGTAAACGGCAAGAACCTTTGGGTAAAATAAGTTGAACAGTAATCAAATTTCATGTTCTATTATGTATTTCTCAAGATTCTAAATATCATAGTCAGGAAAGAATGACGTGAATGGCGGCAAATCAAAGGCCTTGGTTCCCAGCTGTCTGTGAACAAAGCAGTCTTTGACTCCTGGGGAAAAACCTACTTTTCCATCTTTAAAGTTCTCAGGTCCCCGAGGGTGGAAGGAGTGCAAACCTGAACAAGACAGGAGAACAGGATCGCCAACAGCAAAGAGTCCAAGGGGAAACAGGAAAGATGCCTTCTGTCAGGTGTGTTCTGGAGTTTTCCAGGAGAGCCTAGAAACCGCTACCTGACTAGGTAGTCCTGTGGTCCTACCTTTTGGCATTATCGAGAAGGATGAGCATACTGGCACCCTCGTCGTCTTGAAAACTCTCATAGTGATGGCGGTCAGCATTGCCAATCAGGTAATCAAAAACAGCCGTGTCAATGATATCCAAGAGACGCGGGCCGGAGTCATAAGGGGATGTTTTCTTCACTGCGTCACAGTAGCTCTCATCGTACTCCCACCTGGAGGCAAGCAGCAGCACCAGGTTACTTACTAAGAGCCGACACTGTCCCTGCACTGTCTCCACACAGAGGAGATGAAGCCCCTGCCTAGCAGGGTTGCCCCTGGCCCTCCACCATTCTCTTAGTCTTGGACAGAACCCCTGGCTGCATATGGGCAGCGCCGGGCCAGGCCCAGGGGAGGACTAGTAGTGACTCACAGGAGCATTTACCTGGCCAGTTTGCCCTCTCGGTAAGTCCTGCCCCAGGGGTGTCGGTGTTTCTGCAGAGGCCACACATCTGGAAGCCAGAGGGTAACAGATCCCTCCATCATGTCTCCGTCGGCACAAGCTGGCTCTGTTTCTCGGCAGTAATAACACTTCCCATAGAAACAAGTATTATTTCCTAAAGGAGAGAAAGGAACCAAACACACTTAAGGGAAAAAAAGGAAGATTCCAAATTCTCCCTAAACAATGGAGAAGAGAGCAGCTTAGGTAAGCAGATATTGTGAAAACCAAGATCCTGAACTTACATTTAAAACAGTATTGGTAATTGAAGCACAAGGTATAAAAAAAAATTCAAAAGGTACCAAAGGGTATATATGAAAAAGTAAGTCTCCCTTTCTCCATGTCCTTCCTACCCAATCTCTCTCCAGGAGCCACTACCGCCACAGTGTCTTTCTGAACTCACTTTAAGGAAAGGAAAGGAAGGAATGCCCTCTTCTGTTTTGCCAGAGCCCTTGGAGGAGGAAGATGGCATGCACAGGGTGGGTGGGGAGCGTATACAGCGTGGATACCCTGGACCAGGGGAGGATTCGCATGTCCTGGGGCGCACAGAGCAGACAGGTGAGATTTCATGACGCTACGCAGAATGGTGCACAGTTTAAAACTTGTGAACTGTTTATTTCTGGAATGTTCCATTTAATATGTCCACTAGTTCTTCCCATTCTAGAGTATCTCTTAAATATGTTACTTCTGACTTGCTGCATATGAATTCACGCCAAGAGCTCCCAGTGCTCAGGCTATGTTAGTAGCCCCCAGTGCTTAGGGAGAAAGTTGGTGCACAGGCCCTTTGGTGACACTCTCCTGACCACCTGCCTTGCTCAGCCTCCAACCCCACACAGAACCTTAACTTCAGCTAAATCACAGTCTCCTGACCTGTCATGCTCTTCCACCGGGGAAATGGATGGAAACAAAATCATAGTTTTATTTTCATTGACTTCTATTTGAAACTTAGCATTCCCTTCAATTATTGCTACTACGGTAGGGAGCAAACTATAGCAGTATTGCCATTATCTGTGACTTTTTCACTAGAAGAAATCACAGAGTTTTCATAACATAGTAGCATTGTTGTTGCAAATACAACAGGTATCATTTGTAGACTCAAATTAAGGTAGTTACTAGAGCTGCTAGGTCTTCTTATTTAATGTGTTAAATAGCAAGGCACAAGGGACTCTCACAAATTTGCTACTTGTAATTTTTTAAATTTATTAATACTTCAACATTATTGGTTTCATTTGTAAGTCTATGCATCTATTTATTTATTTAAAAAAAACATTATTATGGGAAAGGATCGATAAGCTTCTCTAGATTGCCAAATGAGTCTTTAGCACAAAAAAGGTTAGGAATCCATGCCCTAGCCGGTTTGGCTCAGTGGATAGAGCGTCGGCCTGCAGACTCAAGGGTCCCAGGTTCGATTCCGGTCAAGGGCATGGACCTGGGTTGCGGGCACATCCCCAGTAGGAGGTGTGCAGGAGGCAGCTGATCGATGTTTCTCTCTCATCGATGTTTCTAACTCTCTATCCTTCTCCCTTCCTCTCTGTAAAAAAATCAAATATATTTAAAAAACAAAACAAAACAAACAAACAAAAAAGGTTAGGAATCCAAACCTGGGATGTTCCTTCCCACTGTATCCCCCTGTGGGATTGCTACTCTCCCTTTGAGACTTGGTTGCAATAGCACCTCCGCTGAATAACATCACCCTGCTCTGACTTCCAGGTGCCTGCCCCTCCACGACCCTCTGTGTCTGGCTTCCCCATAGACAAAGCTCCTTGAAGGCAGGAAGGTATCACTCATTTTTTGACATTCAGCACAGAGTCTGCCACACAGAAGGTAAACAAAATGTTGTTGAATGAATAAATATTAAAGAACGCAAGCAAATTAAATATTTTAGAGTTTTAAAATCTGTGTTTGAATCCTAGATAACAATGAGTAGCTTTGTGACTTTGGGAAAGTCATTTAACTTTTCAGCTTCTTTCTCAAGTATGACACGCTGCTAAACCTCCTCACCTTACTGCACTTTTTGTTGAGGATCAAATACAGAAACTGCGTAAAAGTGCTTAAAATTGAACAAGCACAAGTGCTTAGAAAATATAAGAAACAAATCAGTGACACTGATGCTTTTGGTTATTTGTAAGAACAGCATTGCTCTAGCCTTATAAGTTAAACTCTGCATGATGAATCTCTCACACGTCTGTTAAATATTCAGTTTCACCTCATTTTAAATGCAAACCCATTCACTCTAGCAAAGCAACGTGAAGTTCATCTTGCAATGACTGTTTCAAGTCATAATGTGAAGCACTGTGTCATTGAAACTGTCACCATGCAGAGGCCGGGATAAGAGACCACAGCACCTCTGAACTGCCCCAATTCTCACTGTGCCCACAAGAACAGGAATGAGAATTTTAGCTCAGAGTGAGGTATACCAGAGAGCAGAGCCCAGAGGGACTGTAGCCAGTTCCATGCACATGAGTTACAGGCTACCCGCTGCAGAGTAGGAGAAGGCAGTGGTGATCTTCCAGGCCCACATGGAATCCTACAAGGGAATTTCTGACTTTCTCACAACGTTGCCTTAAGGATTCCTCAATTCTAAGGAGACAGATCCCAAGAAAGTACATGTATATGAAAAAACTACCCAGTCAACGATATACAGACAATAACAGTTATAGGCCAAAAATTGAGTTTGAGGTCTAGCTAAGAACAAGCAGAAGGAAATAAAGTTACCAGCTACTTACATTATCAGTAAATGATCTCACTTCCTACTTCACAGACACAACAAAGTACACATTAGGGAAAACTTTCAGTTTTCTGCCATCTACCTTTAGATCCATTTTCCCCAGTGATCCAGGAGCAAGTTGCCTGGCTTGCTTCTGTATTCCCTTCAGTTCTTCAATTCCTGGAAGTCACGAACCAGCTTGCTCAATGACGCCCCAATTAACTTAATAACTGTTCCACCATCTCAAAGCTCTTTACATCTTCTTACCTACAGTTAGGAAGGTGCTCAAGAGCTGCTCCGTGGCCACAGGCTTGATCTCTGTCCGAAGATTAACAAATCTGCCAACCACCAACGGGGCTCGGCGAAAACCCAGAATCCTGGTTTGGAGGGTTGAAGAAAAGAAGAGAAAAATCCTTGAGGATATAATTTCAACAGCAGTATTAAAAATTACGGTTAATTATGTTAGATGTGTAAAGGAATTGTTGACAGGTATAAATATTTTTTAGAGGTACATATGTTTATGAGTTTAATATCAAGATGTATGTAACTTATTTTAATATACACTTCAACAAAAATGATAAGGCAAATCTGGCAAAATGTAAACAATTATTTATTCCAGGGAGTGGGTATATGAGTTCATTATACTATTCTCTCTACTTCTGTTAGAAAATTTTCATAATAAAAAATTTAAATAAATTTTAACAAAGCTAAGAAAAACAAAACAAAACAAAACAACAAAAACCTGAATCTAAATCCATACTTGGGTTCCAAGCTTTGGATAAAACAGCACATTGACAGAAAAATATGGCTTAATGTAAAAGGATAAAACCCATGGGACAAATTAAATACAGATACTTTTTTCTAATGGTCTAAAAGTAGAGCACAATAACTCTTTCTTTAAATGAAATTTCCTGTCTAGAAGAAATGTTGGAGGGCAGGATCTGGAACACAAAGACAATTTATAATGAAGAAAATAAAGATCATCCATAATTCCAAAATCCAAAAATAATTGACATTTTGGCATATGAGCATTTTTCCTTTACAAGTATATATAAACACATACTCACTCTTGTGTATATATACACACAATATGCAGTTTTGTGTCCTGTTTTTCACTGATCATTATATCATGAGCCTTTTCTCATGTCATTACAAAGCCTTTAAAAATGGCTGTGTAGTACACTGCTTACCAGAGAGAAAGGGGGAGGGGGAGGAAGAAATGTGTCAAAGGGGGTCAACGGTATTGTGAGAAAGAGTCCTGACTTCAAATGGTGAGCACACAATGCAATAATATACAGACAATGTATTACAGAACTACACACTTGACAAATATCTTATTAACTAATATCACCCCCAAATTTTTAAAATAAAAAATTTTTTTAAGTGGCTATGCAATAAAAGTCTATTGTTCAGGGCTTCTGAGTGACTTTGTCCTAAACTGAATCTTAGAAAAGCCACAGAGATCAACAGATTTGTCAAAATAACATAAAAATAGAGAGAATCTCCTGAGGCCAGAGAAAGTGGTCAATCCCTAATGAAATGAAGAAACAGCACCCCAGAGTAGAAAAGTGTCAGGAGCCATGGACTGGAGAAACAGTGGAAAATATGTTTTCTCCCAGTGGCCACTATCAGGCCAAAGAACAGCAGCCAGCTTAGTGCCGAGGAGCCAAGTCACAGAGGAGGCAGTTAACAAAAGGGGTCGGGTGACTGGCTACAGAGTATTTTTCAGATTTGGAGGTAGAGAAGGACCTCCCATGGCACAAGTCATAAATGGAAACATCATATTTAATTAATATCAAAAGTAATCATTAAGTGGGTGATGTGCTGTGAAAAGATGAGATACTAAATTTTGTCAATAATTGGGGAATTACAAAATAAAATACCACTTTCCATATGTTAGATGAACAAAAACTGATATGTTGGATAATATAAAGTATTGGTATGGATGTGGGAAAATGACCTTCAAGCACTGCTGGTATCCATCAATAGGGAAACAGGGAGGGGTTTGGGGATGAAGAAAATTGGGAAACAAATGAGGTCTTGGAAAGACTAATTCTGGTATTCCATCAAGTGACGAGTAGGATTTACCTATCTCTTTCCCATTAATTCTTAAAAGAAGCAGTGAAAATTCATGGGATTGTGAACAAAACATTTTAACCTTTTCATGGCATTAGATGTTTTTTAGATTGCTACCAGCTACAGCTAAGATTGTGGTATATGTATCTTTGAATTTCTAATTATTTCTCCACAGTCCTTTCTAGAAACACCTTAGATATTTGCATCAAAGGGTATGAATATTAAGTTTTTTGACACATAAGGCTAGAGTTCTTGAAAGATTGAACCGATTAATGCCAGAGACATCATCTGAATCTCAACAGATTCCTGCCAATGAAGGTGCTTTTTTTCATTTCTGCTATTTTCAGCCGGAAGAAATAGCATCCCATTGTTTAACTGGACTTTTTGTATTACTGATAAGGATGAGCTCCCTACCCCATATTCATTAGCAATCAATAATTTCTATTCCATCAACTGTGTCCTTAGACCATTTTCTACTAGAATTTGAGTATATGTATAGATTTGTATAAATATTTATATATTAAGGCTATTAATGCTTAGATTACATTAGATTCAAGTACTTTCCTCTGGTTTGTTTGCATTTAGATTTTGTTTGATATTTCTTGACGTGTGAGTTAATTTTTTATTTAGTTGAGTCTACTAACTTTTTCTTTGTGATTTTTTAAAGACCATTACTCTTATTCTTAGAATATCCTTCTTAATCCAAAAAAAGACAAAAATTTACCTTAATTTTCTTCCAGCTACATTTAAAAAACATTGTGAATATTTCTTTACAAGTCTGTCCACGTGCCTGATGAATGAGCTGATCAGAAGAGCAAGTAAGATACTAGACAGTTCACTCACAAGGTTACTGCTGAAAAAATGTTAATTTCCCTAGCTAATTTATACATATAGAATTCATGTCTATTATTTTTTCCTTTGGAATTATTGGGGTTATTGGAGCTGTGCATATCTATATAATAAAAGCCTAAGCAACTGTTATGGCAAAATGACCAGAACGACCAGTCGCTATTATGCACACTGATCACCAGGGGGCAGACGCTCAATGCAGGAGCTGCCTCCTGGTGGTCAGTGCATTCTCCCAGAGGGGGAGTGCCACTCAGCCAGAAGCCGGGCTCATGACTGGCTTCACGGCAGCGCTAAGGAGCAGTGAGCCGAGAGGTAAGGAGCAGCAAGCAGCTGGTAAAGAGTGAGGGATCCTGGGGATCAGGCCTAAGCCGGCAGTCAGACATCCCTCGAGGGGTCTTGGACTGCGAGAGGGCACAGGCCAGGCTGAGGGACCCCCCTCCTCAGTGCATATAAAACTCCCTAGTTTTATATAAAGGACAATAACATTCATTATATACGTCATGCTCTATGTTTCTAGCAAATGGGGATAAGTCAGTATTACTTTAGGCCAAAAACGGTCTACTTTTTTGGAATTAGTTTAGGTCTACTTAAAAAACAAACAAATGCCGAAACCGGTTTGGCTCAGTGGATAGAGCGTCGGCTTGCGGACTGAAAGATCCCAGGTTTGATTCCGGTCAAGGGCATGTACCTGGGTTGCCCTCTCCTTCCAGGCAGCTGATCGATGTTCTAACTCATCGATGTTTCTAACTCTCTATCTCTCTCCTTTCCTCTCTGTAAAAAATCAATAAAATATATTTAAAAAACAAACAAAAAAACAAACAAATAGTGTTGCCAGGCTCATGGTAAACAACCAGTTCAATTTAGAGATCTGAATTCAAACCTTGGTTTTCATCCTGCCAGATGTTACTGGTTTTATTTACCAGTAACATCTTCATTTCATGATAATGACAAAGGAAGACCAGAATGAAATAACCCAAAGAAGCCAGGAGTTAATGTACTTTGGGCCCGGTTGGTGTATCTCAGTGGTTAAGCATCAACCTATGGACCAGGAAGTCATGGTTCTATTTCTGGTCAGGCACATGCCTGGCTTGCAGGCTTGATCCCCAGTAGGGGGCCTGCAGGAGGCAGCCGATCAATGATTCTCTGTCATTATTGATGTTTCTATCTCTCTCTCCCTCTCCCTTCCTCTCTGAAATCAATAAAAATATATGGAAAAAAAGAAAAATGTATTTTGGTATTCCTAGTACCATCTGAATTATGATGGACTCATACACATTTCATGGAATCAGTCAGTCAGCTCTCCAAAGTAGGTAACAAGTCAAAGTTATTAGTGTCACAGCCTTTATGCGGGTGAGGGGGAGTCCACATGCCCTCTCCTTCCAGGATATTTTTGAAAGGAAACAATGCAAGTAAAGCACTGTGACTACACACATACCTGTCCAGGTGAAAGGCTGCCACCTCTGCATTGTGTCTGTCATAACCAGCATAGGGTTCGCCTTCTACCACGTAGTCTCGGTTATACCTGCAGAGAGAATGGGAAGCACAGATGGAGACATGAACGCATCAGTACCACAGGTGCCAGCACAAGGGGCAGTGCACAGAAACTTCCACAAGCCTGGTTCTGCTCCACAACACCTTCCCTGTCAACCCTGAGCGATCGTGGATGACACGAGTCAATGGTGGACAGGGTGAGGATGAAGTGGAGAAGAAACCAGTGTTCCCTCTCTACCGCAGCAATCATTCTATGAATAAAACGCGGAAGATGTTATTTTACCCCATCGAAAAGACTTTCAAACTACAAGGTAATTTTCTGGAGGGCAAGGACCATCTTCGTATCTCCACAACAGTGGTAAGGCCTATAGTTGTTTACCAGGATGGCTGCCGCTAAAGGCTTGTGACAGAAGTTTAAATTTCTTGGGAAATGGTCCTGAGACACCTGTTTCTGGTAATAAGTAGGCAAAGGTGGATTTGAAAAGAGCTGGTGTGTTTCTCTTTATGTGTATGATGATACAGCAGAAGAAACACTGGACTGGAGTAAGAACTACTGCCTGAGTAAATGAGCAAAACCCTTTTCTCAGGGCCTTTGATTCCTTATCGACAACACTAGGGGCTTGACTAGGAGGCAATTTCTGAGATCTGTGTCACCTCAAACACCATTCTATATCATATGCATGACAAAAACACAGGATAATGAGAACTGGCATATTTCTCTCCACTAATCATAAAAATAGATACAATTTAAACCTGTTAATTGAGAAGAAAAAGACACTTAATTCACCTATGACCTCTACTGTTCACCTACATTCCCTGTTTCAAAAGGAGACCTATTAACTGTACAGGGAACTGTCAACTAGAAATAAACTGAGATTGAAGTAGAGTTGCTCCACTGAGGACACATGGATCTCCAAAGCTGACAAGAATGTGGGGAAGTGGGAATGGTACTAGAAAAGGCATGACCTTCAACATAAATGACTGTGGAATATAAAGTGAAAGCATGTCCACGAAACACATTCATCAAGGCAAAGTGATGAAACACTTATGCTAGAAGACAGCCATGCATCAGCACCCGGCTGGACACCAGCTTCTCCTTAGCGGTGTCAATATACTCAAATGGATTTTTTTGTTTCTAGTGTCAAAGCATTGTTTAGGCTACCTGGCTCCCTCCAAATTAAAATTATCCATTTTAAAATAGAACTGCAGCCAAGCTGTCACTTCAAGCACCTCTCTCCCCACTTCAGCTGGAGGCTGCGGTAACACTGGGGGGCAGTCCTTGGATACTTCATTTCTGACTCCAGTGGAGCCACAGGAACACATGTGGTGATGAGCAGTCTATTCCTCTCAGTGAATCAGAGGCTGTTCCAAGGGAAAGGTAAGACCAGAGGAACCCGGGAACTCTGCAAATGGGCTGGAGAAGGCGGGGAGGGAAAGGACTAGGAATCAGAAAGAAAGAGCTTTACCGGAGTCAGAAAGCCCGAACCCTTAGCTCATGTTTCAGGTGTGTGAAAGGTGGCGTCAGAACTCTGGGTCTCATTTTTGGCCCCCATGAAATGAGCAGCTGGATAAGCTGAGCTCCAGGGTCCCTTCCGCACTTCCTAAGACCACTCCCTCACTTCTACCCACGCCCCAGCCCCTGCCACCTTGTCCTCACCATGACTACAGTATGTGATAACCAATTTACTTCCAGAATGGAAACAGCTACATTGAAAAAAAAATCACTTTTACAATGTAAGGCAAAATGTGTAAATAAAAGCGTCACTGTGGTCCTACATATCATCAATCTTCCATCCCCCACCTCTGAGAGCAGGACATGGACAAGCAGGTTCCAGCAAAGCCGGCACCACAAAGGGCTGTGCAGAAAGGGGCAAGTCTCCATTAGCAGTGAGGACCCAGCTCCTCCTCTCAGCACAGTGATCCATCTTAAGTCCCTGAAACAGCAGCAAAATTCATACAGTAACGGCCAATAAATCACTCCTACCCTCTGGTGAAGGACATTAGAGTCTGACCAAGGACATTAATTTGCACTTACATGGGGACTAAATAGCCTCTGAAGTCCCTGGGGTCACAGTAGCAATGTGCTAGGTGCTTCAGGACTGGAGTCAATTTTTACAAGCACTTAACCGTACAGCCACCTTCCCAGTCTGCGACAGTGCCAGGTGGAGTCAGCACAGGTCAGTGTGTGCAGGGACTCAGCACTATCTCCACTGCAGGAGCCCACAGAGCTTGCTAGGTGGTGGAGAACAGTCCCCTGGAGCTGGGGGTGGACACAGGCTCTTCAGGAGGTGGTGGTGAGAAGGGGACCAGTTCAACAGAAATAAAAAGTTGGGTGCAGAGAGGAGAACTAGACTGAGGGGCCTGACCATTAGGCTGTGGACAGTGGTTTGGTCTGGTGAGTAATGGGAAGTCCCTGGATGTTTGGAAGCTGAGCAGCACAGGGGTAATATGGCATTGGGGGAAGAATAAAAGCGTTTGGCATGGTCTGGAAGAGGAAGGTAATGAGAAGGTTGTAAGAGATATGAGATGAAGCAATAGTGACTAAGGTTAGTTTATGCATTTATCTGAGACCTCCTCCCCTAGTCACCAGCCAGGCTCCTCTCCCTCCACTTATACCTTGTCTAAACACCCAGGTATACCTACAAAGCACCTGGACTGGTACAAATACTGCCCACTACCAGGACAACCTGACTTCTACACTTCTTGCTGTCCCATCTCATCCTCAATTATCTGGTATACAAACAGTGGGTGTGGAGAGGATATCCTCTTATTTAAACACAAAATGCCCATGACTCATCTATTTGCTTATCTCTCAGGCTACAAAACCAAGAGGTCAAAGGCCACATTTCAAAACTAAGCTAGTGATTTTTTATGATGGGTGTGCCATGTCATCACACTTACAGGAAGGCAAACAAGAGAATTACATGTGCAGCACAACACCAGCTGCTCACACTCCAACAGATCCAAACGCCAACTCAATTCATTGCTGCAGGGTGACCTTGTCAAGTTAGTTCTGTCCCTACGCCTCAGTTTCTTACTGGAAATAAGTACTATGACTGCCCACAGTTGTGATGAAGGTTAGAGACATTAACAGATACAAACGTAGTTGGTGCAATGCCTGGCAAACAGTGTGCATTCAATGGAAACTATACTCTTCCTTATTACCTGCCAATCAGACTTGTGTTCTCCAAAAAAGGCTACATTTTTTAACTTTCCTAATTTCCACACCTTCCATAAATCATGCTTCCCAGTTCCAAGTAAATGCAGATCCCTTCCATTTCTGGGATCCCAATATATAAGTTCTCTGGCTGCCTATTATCTACTGAGAGTTGGGTAATGAAGGCACAAGGCCAACAACTCTGCTCACAGTTGAGTTTTGTACATCATTGCCTCGTATTTCTTCTCCTACTCCAGCAAGAGACCCAAAGTATGTGTTTTAATTCTTTCAAAAGCTCCTTCGAGAAGTGGGAAAAAAAGGTTAGTACACAGAAAATTTTAGATATTACAAACTTTGAGAAAATTCACCCTTTACTAATTCCTGGCAAATGAGTATGAATTACCATGTTAACCTATTTCAAATTCATATATTCGCAGAAAATTTTTCAAAAAATTAATTATACTACAGAACTGACACACAAATTGAAGTCCAAAGGTGTCGCTGTTTAACAACATAGAGTCCACTCTCCAGTTCAAGTTTAGACCAAGGTAACTAAAATGGCCCAGTTTTCTGCTTAACACAGGTAAAAGGAACAATGAGATATCACTGTACACCTAAGAGAATAGCCAAAATCCAAAACACAGATACCAAATGCTGGTGAGGATGATGTGGGGCAAGAGAAATCTCATTCATTGCTGGTGGGCATGTAAAATGGTACAGACACTTTGGAAGACAGTTTCTTACAAAATTAAATATATTCTTACCATATGATCCAGCAATTGTGCTCCCAAATGAGCTAAAAACTTACAACTACACAAAAACCTACACATAAATGTTTATAGCAGCTTTATTCATAACTTTGACAAAATTGGAAGCACTACAATGTCCTTCAGTAGGTGAAATGAATAAACAAACTGTAGTACATACAGACAATGGAATATTATTCAGCAATAAAAAGAAATGAGCTATCAAGCCACAAAAAGACACAGAGAGCCCAGCTAGTGTGGCTTAGTGGTTGAGCATCCATCTATAAACAAGGTGGTCATGGTTAGATTCCTGGTTGGGCATGTGCCTGGGGTTTCAGGCTGGATACCTGATAGAGGGCTTGCGGGGGGGGGGGGCAGCCAATCGGTGATTCTCTCTCATCATTAATGTTTCTCTCTCTCTCCCCCTCTCCCTTCCTCTCTGAAATCAATAAAAATATATTTTAAAAAAAGACAGAGAAACCTTAAATGCATACTGCTAAGTGAGAGAAGCCAATCTGAAAAGGCTACAAAAGGTCTGATTCCAACTGTATGGAGACAGTAAAAAGATCAGTGGTTGTCAGGGGCTAGGGAGAGGGAGAGAGAGTGGAAGGAGAGGGGGAGAGAGGGATGAATAGGTGGAACACAGGGAATGTTTAGAGCAGGTGAGCTATTCTGTATGATACTGTAATGGTGAATACTTGTCATTATATGTTTATCAAAACCCACAGAATATAAAACACAAAGTGAACCTTAATGTAAAGTGTGGACAGTAGTTAATAAAATAATATTGGTTTATCAATTATAACAAATGTACTACACAAATGGAAGATAATATGAGAAACTGGGGAGAGGGAATACATAGGAGCTCTCTGTACTTCACCCTTGATTTTTCTGTAAACATAAAACTGCTTTTTGAAAACGAAAAAAAAGTATAGCCCTAGCCAGCTTGGCACAGTGGTTGCAAGCATGTCAAACTCCCGGCCAGTGGGCTGAATTTATAAATGAGTCATGCCGCGAGTATGACATGCTTGGAGAGTGTCAGCCCTTGGACTGACGGGTCAATAGGTCTCTCTCACATCAATGTTTCTCTCTGTCTCTCCCCCTCCCTCTCTTTCTAAAAATCAATGGGAAAAATATCCTCGGATGAGGACTAGAAAACAGTCTATTCATTAAAATTAAAGCAAGAACAAAACCCAGGTGAAAGAATTATAGCTTAGCGCTAAGAGGGACTTTAGTCATTGATCCAAAACCCACTCTAGCTCTGGGTAACTCCTTCTCTAAAACATGTAGTTATCTAGTCTCTAACTGCACAGTTTTGGTGACAAGTGGCTTATTTCCCAACTAACTCAGTTTGTATCTCTAACATCTGGAACATAGTAGATATTTGATAAATTTAGAAGGACAGCTCTAACTGTAAAAAAAAATTGTCTTATATGGAACCAATTCATGTTCCTAAAATTTCCCTTACTTGAAGACTCACAGAACACTAAGACCTAGAAAAGACTTCAGAGATCGTCCAGTCTACCCCTCTCATTTTACTGAAGAGAAAACCAAGAGGAGATGACCCCTCTTACACAATCCCAGATTACACGCATCAACCAACTAGCACATATAACTTCTAAGATGAAGACTTACCGCTTAGGTTTGAAGACAACTTTCTGTCCTCCTTCAAGTATCAGTAAGGCTTTCAGTTGTGTCCCTTTGTAACCCACATCAGCTTTAATGATTTTTTTGGTGGCCATGGCATGCATGATTGCCCCCAGCTCTGGTGTCTCGTCAGGATACACTTCCCGGGGAACCACCCACTGGGCTGCAATCTCCCAGGGAGACTGCAAGGTGTGGTCCAGCTTGGATGCCAGCTCCACCCGCAAGCCAGCTATCATTCGGTGAAAAGCCCTCTGGTCCTCCCGGTTGGCAGCCGATGAGTCTAAGTTGTCAATCAGGAAAACTTTGGTGAAGATAAAGATGACAAGGAGAATTGCTAACAACACGACTCGCTGCTTCAGCTTCATGTTGACCTCTTTCCTTCTCCCCAGACCCTCTCTCTCACGTATCAGGGAGAGCAGGTGGTGATGGTTAGCAAGGAGACTCCATGATTATACACACTGGTCCATTTCTTCACTGAAGCACCTCCCACAATTCCTGCAAGCCCAAGTATAAAGCAAAATTCAATCAGAAATCCTGTCCTTCCCCCTGAAACTTTTGCAAGCCTCAAATACATTACGCCTTGCTAATCATATGCTTGAGAAGACCTAATAATTTAAAATTAACTAGTCTGGGGAAAAACTTAATAGGTAAGAACTAGGTATAATTAAGATTTAAAATCAAATACTCCTGTTTTATAAGATGCAGAGCCATCTAGGAGCCATTTGGACAGCTACAAATTCCTAAATACCAAAACAATGAGGAAAAGCACACTGAAAGTAAAACGTTAAGAATTGAGTAAATGTGCCCTGGCCAGTGTGGCTCACGGTAGAGTATCAGCCCTCGAACCAAAGGGTCTTGGGGTTTGATTCCTTGTGAGGTAGGCAACCAATTCTCACATCGATGTTTCTCTCTATTGTTCTCTCTCCCTCCATTCCTCCCACTCTTTGTAGGAATCAATAGAAAGAATATCCTCAGGTGAGGATTAACAACAACAAAAAAGAATTGAATAACTTAACTTTCATTTTTACCTTTCAAAATCCATAAAGGAGTTTTGAATATCCAAACCACCAATATTTGGTAGCTTTCCAGTTCTTCTCTTCTCTGAAGATAAGTTTTATGACACACTGTAAGACAGGAACTCCTAAAAATGTCAATGAGAGTATAGAGGAGACTAATAACTCCTTCTCCGAATCCAAGTTCCCAGCAGTAATATCTGTCGTATGATACGTGTCATATCTGCTGATCATGTACTTACATTCAACACCCAAACACATATCTCTACTTAATCAGCCTTCCACTAATTATTTTTCAAAATTAAAATCTCTGTAAAATATGGATAATCAAATCTGGACAAGCAAAGGAAAAACATATCCCTATACCATCTGGCTATGAGTAAAATATGACTGGAACACTGATGAAACCTGGTACTATAGCAACACGATTCAGTCTGGACTGGTCAAGCACATAACAAAAACACTGATGCCACAAGCATAAAGAAGTGCTACTTGCAGTTGGGGCCAACCACATTCAGTCAATTCTCAAGCTAAAATACTCCAGATACAAGATCTGTGTAAGGGTGTCAAGAGCATACAATCCAGTCTTATTTGCAAGCTGACAGGTTGCTTTCTACCTCACAGGGCCATTTGAAATCATGCACAAGCTTGCTCTCCGTGTGCTTACACACAGCCCAGCATTGGGCTAAGACAAAGATGACAAGAAGATAACAGGATGTCCCCTCACTCTCCAATTCATTTAACAACATAAACCATTAACCGAAGAAATAAAACCAATACAAAAGATAGGGCAAACTATTCCGCCTGAAACACATCCACCCCAACTAGAGACTGACTGTTCCCCTAATAACAGCTAAAACACACCCCACCCCAACAGTCTACTCGAGCAAGTGTGTTCTAAGAACCACTTTGAGGTGAGCCTGCTGACATGCAGTGTCTTCTTAGTGATTAACCAAGTACTCTTTTCATGTTAGTTTTCAAGAAGTGGAAAAACCAGAGTGAAATTCAAGTTCTAATTATCTTCAGCCACCTGTTTTGTTTCATCATCATCATTTCCCAGGGAGTATGTAACACTATTAGCTGAAACAAAGGCAATTCAAGTGCATCCAAAATATAATTGTGAGTTATCGAATTTGGTGTGACATTCAGTAAAACAGTTCCCTGTGATTACTGATAACAGCAATGCTAGGAGAACAGGTTGCAGACTTTGGCTAGTCCCAACACGACCTGAACCACACAACTTCTTCAGTTATTTGTCCAACAGTACACATTTCAGGCTACAGTGATGAAAGGGAACATGGAAACCTCACTGTGTCAGCAATCGCTTCCTCAGCACCTCCAGCTGCAACTCCCTACAGCCCTGGTACAGTTTTAGAAAAGGTGTCGGTTCAACAGCCTTTCACTTGCCATAAAACACTCTTCAGAAATAAAGTCTGGTTAACCTATAAACTTCTAATGATGCTGCTTATTTCATTTATAGTAATAGAAATTCCCTCATGCTATATAAACATATCTTATGTAAACATTTAGAATAATGGTTAGGAACACTGAGGTGTTTTTTAAAAATTACCAGTATAGAAAGTTCTAGCAGCTTCAAAATTCATACAAAACAAACTAATTCTGCAATCTGAGTGTGTGCTTTTAAGTTCTGCAACCTATTAACCTTTGGAAAAGGCCTTAGAAGAACACATTCATCAACTCAGGGCTGCAAACAATTCATCCATTCTACTGGGACAGACGTTTTTGGCAAGTGAACTGAAGAGTTCAACTGTCAGATTATTTCACTATTTACCACTGCAGATTAGCAGGTAGGCAGGTTTAAAAAAAGAGACTAAGGAAGTTTTCATGCTGAGATGTCATCAGATCCGGGTAGAATAAGATCACACACAATTTGGCACTGTCCTTCATCCCCACAGCCGCCAATTTAACTTAGTGCTTACCACCTTCTACTCGATCACTGAAAGAACAGCCTTCTGGGCCACCAGGTTCTCCAATCCAGACTAGATAATGCAGCAAAACCAGTTTTCTAATCATATACCACGTTTGATTTCCACAAATTCCTTAGCAAGACATTAAAGCCCTACCCTACATGGCTTCAGCCAATCTACATGGCTAGGCACACTCTCTTCTCAGCTTCAACCTAAATGAGTGTGTATCAACTGGCATTGGCTATCCATAATTAACTGTCCTCCTTTTTTATTGGCAATCTACTTTTCTACCTTCACTATTGCTGACATTTCAGAGAACACAAAGATATTTAAGAAATCGACAAGGTAGAGATTATAGTGGATTTCTACAAAAGTTTATGATTCTGCCCTAGTTGGTTTGGCTCAGTGGATAGAGCATTGGCCTGCGGACCGAAGGGTCCCAGGTTCAATTCTGGTCAAGGGCATGTACCTTGGTTGCAGGCTCCCCCTCGCCCCCCCGGCCCAACCCGGGCTCTGGTTGGGGCACGTGCATGAGGCAACCAATCGATGTATTTCTCTCACATCAATATTTCTCTCTGTCTTTCCCTCTCTCTTCTACTATCCGTAAAAATCAATGGAAAAATATCCTCGGGTTGACGATTAACCAAAAAAGAAAAAGTTTATGAGTTTGCAAGACTCCTCTTCCAGAAAAAAATGTATGATATGGATAAATTCCATCTTTTAATGATGGTATATTTCACTCCTGTATCCTTGAGAGGAAGGGTGCCCAAGACAGGCTTTCCGTGGTATATTATCTTCTTTGAGATAGCAGCATACTATACCGTCTATAAACTGGGTTTCTAAGATCCCATTTTAAATATTTAGGAAATTAAAGCAGTTATCACTGGGTATATTCCATATTATTCATGAAAACTTCACCTGCATTCCCAGCTCTATTTCATGCCCTCACTCCTCTTCTAAATGTCTCTAACAGTGTAACACTGCCCAGTTATAGTATGGTCATTTATCTTAATGTTCCTGTTATGTGGAACAGAGCCCACCTCAAAGAATAAATAAACTCAAAGGTTAAATAGAAAAGAGGCAGTGCAAATGGTAGTCTTCACACTAAAAGTTGGCATAAACTCCCAGATTCGAGTTCTGGAAGGTAGACAGACCTTTATAAGGAATTTTCCTACTGAACCCTGGTTTCATTCTTGGCTCCATCACCCAAATGAGGCTTCCTATGGAGGCTCTATTTACTTTCATTCTACACACACACACACACACACACAACCACACACACATCATCCTACATGAATGATAAACTTAGGACTGTTAAGTTGTTTGGGAGAAGAGTGATAGATAATACAGAAGTAAGGTCCCAGTATAAAGTCCTCTGTTCAAGAGTCTGAAGAAATATATATAGAAAAACACATCGGTGCAGAGGTCTCTAAGGCATCGTGTGATAAAATTCAATGTGTGTGGCTGCAGAGGAACATGAGAACAACTGGCCCAATAGTTGTCTTACCATGGGCTCCCAAGCTACCAGTGAGATTCCGATCCTCGTTTGTAGCAATGTCCCTTGAGTATCCCTCTGGTCAAGTGACACCTCACACTACTTCTCCTAAGGTCACAGAGAAGAAATCCAAACCTTTGCTCAGATTAACTAAAAGTGAAAGCTTCAGTAATAACCTTTTTGTTTATTTCCAATTCGATGGTCAAATCAAGTTCTTACCACATAAATGGAGCATAACATACCTTAAAGGTGTCAAGTACCATAAGGAAAACGATCAGTATGAACATTTCAACGAAAGGGCAACTGACAAAGGCAATGTGGCAAAGGGGGTGGAATTTATTATATAAACTAATATATGATCATGTCTACTCACACAAGCTCCCTGCCCTAGCTTCTAAGTAGAAATTACAAGGGCCGTTTTACAAATTTCTTTGATAATTGTTGATTTCAGCAAACCTCTGAAGGTTTGGTGAGCATAAGAGGTAAGACCTGAATTTAATTAAGAGTTTTTGATTGTCTTTGAAGACAGACACCAACAAACAACTTCTGCCATCAAGTGGTGGAATCTTCCCCTGAATCTGAGCTAGCTTTGTAACTTGCTTTGACCAATAGAATGCTGTGGAAGTAACTGTGTCGGTTCTGGGCTTAGGCCGTAAGAGACCTAACAGCTTCCACTTGGGACCGAACCACTATATAAAGCAGCTTAGGCCAGAGTCTTGAATGATAAGAGACTTGTAGGGAGAGGAATGCCTGGCAGCCCCTAGCTCTTCTGGCCACCCCAGCTGAGGTGCCAGACACAGAAGTGCAACCACCAAGGGCATTATAGTTCCAGTTAAAATGCTATTTGAATAGAGCCACACATGTGACCCCAGCCTATACCATGTGGGCAGCTGTCCTACATTATTATAAGGAATAAATCACGGTCTTAAGCCACTAAATTTTGGGGTAGTTTGTAAAATCCAACATTCTCACATCTATTCTGTCCATATCAACTATTTTGGGGACCTTAATAATATGGGGGTGGGGGACATAGGGAAATAGATTATGTGACAAAAAACAATTTGCTCAGGGAGAGGGAAAACATTAAATTCACTATTAAATAAAGATTGAATGAATTGTTAGGTCATATCTGTAAATTACTATTAATACCTTATAGCAGTGGTTCTCAACCTGTGGGTCGTGACCCCTTTGGGGGTCGAACGACCCTCTCACAGGGGTCGCCTAAGACCATCCTGCATATCAGATATTTACATTACGATTCATAACAGTAGCAAAATTACAGTTATGAAGTAGCAACGAAAATAATTTTATGGTTGGGGGAAAGAACATGAGGAACTGTATTAAAGGGCCAGAAGATTGAGAACCACTGACCTAACAGTTCTTAGCCCAGGTTCCCAGCTATTTTATTTGGAAACCATTCCAGGGAGCAGGAGTGACAGACTGGGGAGCCACCCAGGGCCAGAGCAAGGCCAACATGAGGACGTATTATAGAGTCAGCCACGAGTAAAGCTTCAGAGCTGGAGCTCATCACC
>NW_006284340.1:2363504-2370300 GCF_000327345.1 Myotis davidii
GATTTAATGTCTAAACATTCTGGGCCTGCCTCTCATAATGAAAATAAAAAAACACTGTTACTTAACTCAGAGTTGTTAAAAACAAATGACATTACCACATGCATTGTGCTAAAATTAGTGCCTGGACAACCCATAGAAATTGCTTATTAGTCATTATTACCATATCAACAACTCAAAGATGACTTCCTGAGAGGAGAAAGAATTACAAAGAAAATATCCCTCACTGATTATAGTCTTCTGGAGTAGTCAGGGGCTAAATACACTTGTTGCATTCCTGAGTTCAAGTAGTCTTACATCCCTGAACCAAATCCTTTCCTCAATTTGAGGAGCAGCTAAGACTGTAAGCGAGCAGGCATGTTCAGAGTGGGTACTATGTGAAGCACTAGACTGGCTCTGTCACTCATCTGTTTCTCTCCTCTACAAAGTTCAATTCCACCACATTCAATCTAAGTGAAACAGACGGGAAGCATGAACTTACTCTATTTCACAAAAAAATGTTGAAAGAATGCCTTTCACAATATTCTTCAGTTTGGAAAATTAGCTGTGTTTTAAAGATGACAGGCTTTGCATGTCCTCAAGCTCTTAAACCTTAAGAATAACTTAAGCCGCTCTGTCTTCTCTGCACTGGGAGCAGCTCCCCTCATCCCCTGAAAATGTATGCCTGCACCAAGTTTGTGTCCACCCCCTCCTTGGTCCGGAGCACCTCTCAGCTGAGCCGGTCACTGTCTGCAGTGGTGCTGAAACGACCAGAGACACTGACAGATGAGAGCCTCAGCAGCTTGGCAGCCCCACGTCCCCTGACCTCGCTTATTTCTAGCCGCAGCTTCCAAACCAGTGTCATTTCAAGGGACATCGACACAGCAGCCAAGTTCATTGGGGCTGGGGCCGACTCAGAGGCCATGGGGCTCTTTTGCCTGATGGTGGCCTTTCTCATCCTCTTCGCCATGTGAAGGAGCTGTCTCCACCTCCCATAGTTCTTTTTCCCGTGTCTTGTCTGCCCTGTATGTTCCTTTTCCTAGGCAGCCTGGGGAAAGTGGTTGGCTCAGGGTTTGACAGAAGGAAGACAAATAAATACTGTATTAATAAGAGAAAAAAAAAAAAGAATAACTTAAGCCCTAGCCAGTATAGCTCAGTGTATAGAGCGTCAGCCTGCAGATGGAAGGATCTTGGGCTCGATTCCAGTCAAGAGCACGTACCTAGATTGCAGGCTCGATCCCTGGCACTGTTCAGGGCACAGGAGGCAACCAACTGATGTGTACTTCTTACATCGATGTTTCTCTTTATCTGTGTGTCCCTTTCTCCATCCCACTCTCTAAAAATCCATGGAAAAATATCCTCAGGTGAAGATTAACAACAAAAGAGTGAAGTTACAGGCACAGAAAATCTACTGTCCATAGAGTCCAAATTGTTCTGAGTGCTAGCCGTTCCTCCCTGCTTTCACTTCTACTTAAACATGTATTCATCTCTGTAAACTCAGAATCCTTTAGGTGAAATCCTGTAACCGTTCCCTGTGAAGGAAGCCAACTTGAAATATTCACGGGGCATTATGAAGCATTAAGGTAGCCTTTCCTCCTGGGTGTGAGAGTGAAAATGAAATAGGCAACTGTGCTTGTTCCCTCTTTGAAAAAAACTCAATGCCTGCAATCTGTCCCATTTAAACCTTGACTTAGGGCAACCCTCTAACCCTCTTCCTTGAAAATGGAAAAGAAAAAAATGTTTTTAGCTCATACTGCTAGTGAAATCTGTTCTTAAAAACCAACACAGGCAGTGTTCACTGATCTAGAAACTCTGGAAATGCCTAAGAATTTGCATTGTTTCAAATGGGCCCAGAATAATGAACCTTCTAAGTTTCAGATATTTCACTGCTCTGTTATTAGTGTATAACTATTGAAGGCTTACTGCGGGATGCAATTCCTATATAGTGTGGAAATATCAAATTTCAGTTAATAGAACATTTCCCTTAGATTTTCATGTTTTCCATCTTAACTGTTCAGTTCATTACAGTTCTTGGAAAGGTATATAAACTTTATGCAACAATAACACTTCATATTTTTTAACCTTATGTTCTAGAGGGGTGTCAAGCTGACAGGCCACAAATCACTTTAGAAACAACCTCAAGCAGGTCTCTGAATTATGGCTTAGTGGCTTTAGCCATAATCCCTCGAATACACACATATAAATACACACACACACACACACACACACACACACACGCACCTTTTTGGTATGCCTAGCTCTACTATTGTTGAGTTCCTTAAGGACAGGAGATATGTTTTACTTTCTTTGTACTTCCAAGTAAGCTAGCCCAGTGCAGGGCACATGAGAGGTACTCAATAAAAGCTTGTTGAATAAAAGGAGTGAAGAGCAAGGAGGAGAGACCTTTATGGTCTCTTCAGCTCTTTGGTTTATAGATGGCCTCTTTTTACAGACATAGGGAAACCAAATCCCAAAATGAATCCAGACATACAGTACAGTAAAAAAAATGCAGAAATAGCAGTTATGTATACCAATTTTATACATTCAATTCTAAATTGCTGCCTTCTGCATACCCTGCTAACAGCTTTTAAGGCAATACTACTGTCAACCTGGATACTGGGACTGGTGGGAGTGGGAGTAAAGATGAGCTGGAAATGCTCCAGGAACACTGGAGATGGTCCAAGACACTGTCCATGAGTGATACAAGACAGGGCTGGACCCAGACTTTCAAGTGGTATTGGCTATGCTTTCTGAAACAAGAACCAACACTAGTACTTGCACATCATTTTTTTTTTTCTACAGAAAGGACTACAGGAACATAAATGCACGTATACATAGTGCAAGTTCACTACCTAAACCAGGGGTGGGGAACCTTTTTTCTGCCAAAGGCCATTTGGATATTTATGATATCATTCACAGGCCATACAAAATTATCAATTTAAAAATTAGCCTGCTATTTTGCAACTGGTCAAACATTTAATTAACTCACCCCTAATGCCTTGGCAGGGCCAGACCCAGTCCCCCACTCCTGACCTAAACCAAGGATAGGAAACAAGAAATAAGTAAAAGGTTTTTGGGCAGCCAAAGTTCACCCATTAACAGGGAAGAGGCTGCAGACCCTCATGAAGCCTATTTAGCTGTTTTATATTCAATTGCAGGAGGCAGTTATCTGGGTTGCTACTCCACAGATCAGAAGCTGCAAATTAAAAAGAGGGCAGCAGGGACACTAACAACAGCAAAAGCACAGCTTTCCCACCTCTGAAAGAAGAGACAGATTGACTATAAAAGGCAGATTCAAGAATTCAAAAAGCAGACAGGGCTAACAACCTGCATATTTCAATCACCTCAAAGCCCCACTCCATTACTCTGGGTAATGGGTGCCAGGAATGACCTTGAGTCAACAAAACAAAGGTTAAACTATACTGTTTAAAAAGCAAACAAAGCACATAATACACTGTAAGTTTTTCTCCACAAAAAGTATAAAGTTTTTTTTACACATAATATCTTATTCCCTAACAGTAGTAGACAAATGAGATACTGCTATATACATAAAGCATAAAGTCAGCATTTGAGAAAATGGAATGATGGACTTCACTGCCTCACCTGTACTTAGTTCTATACATGTTCATCATTTCACATTCCTTGGCCTCCTTTTATAATGTACCCAAATTACTACCCTCCCCTCCGTACGGTTGTTACCTTTTCAGAAAGTACAGACCCCACCAAAGTACAAACATACACCGAAGCTTACTATCTCTTTTCTACCTCAGCCTCCTTTTCTTATCTTATACTGGATAACTGACACACGCCCCCCGCCCCCCAAGACATCAGGTCCAGAGCCAGGCCTCTCCTCTTTTACTTTTGGGTAAGAAAGATAAAATCGTTGTTAGAGCTTTGCATTATATTCTCTCCTACACTCCTCTAGCAATCATATTGACATTATAAGTTGGGCAGAAGCTAGATTTAGTTGCAAAGTAAGGTCTCCTGTTCCATACCCCAGGTCTGTGCTAATGAATTCCTTGTCCTTGGGAGTAATACGGGCAGTTCAAGGAAGGACAAGAGACAGAGGTGTAGCATGAAGAGAGCTGGAGAAGCACCTCAGAGAGGGTTAAGTCTCCTCTCCCACCCCAATATAAGGGACAAGAAGATGGACAGTCGCAGTCAATGTTACTGGCAATCACCAAGAGCTATAGGTCTATTATTGCAAAAATACTGACTACCAATCTAACTTCTCAGTTAGCCTAGGCCAGTGGTCGGCAAACTCACCAGTCAACAGCCAAATATCAACAGTACAACGATTGAAATTTCTTTTGAGAGCCAAATTTTTTCAACTTAAACTATATAGGTAGGTACACTGTTATTAACTTGATTAGGGTACTCCTAAGGCTTAGGAAGAGCCACACTCAAGGGGCCAAAGAGCCGCATGTGGCTCGCGAGCCGCAGTTTGCAGACCAGGGCCTAGGCGGAGAAGGCTGAAATAAAATCTGTGGAGCTTCACCCCCGGAGCACCACGGGCTGCTCCCAGGCTGCAGGTGGCTAAAACATCACATAATCACACAATCTGATCTCAGAGCAGCTCCAGCAAGTAACACCCTTTACAGAACCCACCTCAACCACATATTTTCAACAGGAATCTGAAACATATTTTTTTGGCTTTTTTTTTTTTAACATAGAAAGAGGAATGAAACAATTTAGTACATGCATTAGAATTTTTCCCTTCCTTCATACTGTTTTCCATTCACTCATTCAACTACCAAATATTTCCTGCACATCTACTATATGCTGTGTACAGTTAGGCACAGGGAGAAGAGTACCTCTATTACCATCACTGTTACAACAAACTGTAGCACCTCATTACAACTGTGCTTTCCACCCCAACTACAAACCACCAGCACTTAGTCCCTGAGTGACGTGACATCAGCTTCAGAAGACTGTCTCCTTTTTACTGTCCGCAACTATGGCCACAGAAAACAGAGCAGCCTTCTAACTGTTTGTGACTGCAGCATTCACCAAGAGACAACAACTGTGGTTACTACTGTAAAAAGGTACCAATTCAAGAGCTGAAGTATCTGGCTTCAGGGTTTACACCACTGAAACGGCAGGTCACACAAAGTTTGGGAAGCTGAAGACTGCCCAGCAGATAAAGGAAAGAGAAACATTCAGGAACTTAAAATTCAGAAAAGATAGAGCAGAAGCTTTAAGGCTGTGTGAAAGAGAGTCTACAAATGGAAATCAAGAGAACAGACTGAAAGTCAAGGAATCAGCAATTCAATATGAAATAATTCTGACATAAGGATTGGATGACAGCCCTGTCAAGTGTGGCTCAGCTGGTTGGAGCGTTGTCCGGCACAACAAAAGGTCTCGGGTTTGATTCCCTGTCATGGCACATACCTAGGTTTCAGGTTTAGTTCCCATGGGGCATGTTTGGGAGGCAAATGATTGATGTTTCTCCCTCTCTTCCTTCCCCTCTCTCTAAAAAAATCAATGAAGATGTCCTTGGATGAGAATTTTTTTAAAAAAGAGGATTAGATAGGAACAATAAACAATGATTTGTTTATTCCCTAATTCAAAGTACCTAGAAAGAAAAGCAGAGCCACGTGTTTTCAAGTTCTCATTCTAACCTATTCATAGCTATCACCCTACGGTTCCGGAGAAACACAGAGAACAAACAAATGTCACACTTTCACCAGCCACGCTGAAGGAATGCTTCGAGCGCCAAGACTTCCCCATCACCCTTTACCGCCACCCATTCCTACCACTGCCCTTTACCGTGAAGCTGAGTCTGAATTCCCTGCTTCTGCTTTTTCCCTCTTTGATAAGCATTTTCAAAGGCAGAAGGCCCGCCTGTGCACTGAGTGCATCGCATGGTCCCAGGGGCCAAAGTCCAACACCCTCACAAACTCTAGAAAAGTTATTTAAAACAAAACGTTAACTTTAAATCTACCTTGGATTGGCTCTGCGTCTAGGCAAGTAACTTCGCTCCTTTACACCTGTTCCCGGGTTTCCGGAAAAACATGTCTTGAGGATGACAACACACGGTACGTGGCGCGCTCTCGGGCTTGGCTCCAAGGTCCCGCCTTAAGCTCCGGGAATGTGTGCCATGCACACGCACGCGGAGGCAGCGAACCCAACGGAGGGAAATGTAGGCGTGAATTTACAGCTCAAGGAGAACAGGAATAACCGGCTAACAGCAGTCTTCATGACTACATCACACGTGCATCGAGTCCTCCGAGCCAGCAGCGAAAGGGTCCCACCATTCCTACTTCCCTTTCCAGGTGAGAAACCACACCTCCGGGGAGAGACCGGCTGGGTGGCACGACCCTGACACCTGGCCCTGGACCCCGCTCAGCGCATCGGCATCTCTCATTGTCCCGAACGATCAACTCCTCGGCCCGGGACCCCCAGGGTGATGCGGCCACTGGGGGACCAAGATCTCCGGAATGACCAGCCCTAGCCGTGCCCCATCCTCTCCGCTTTCCCTCCAACTTCCTTCCACCCCTTCCCTTCCCCCCGGGAGCCTCGCAGGGAACAGACGCCCGGTTAGAACTCAACTCCCATCAAACCGCACAACCAAGGACGCAACCTGACAAGCGCTCACATTCATCCTCCACCACAACGTTTCAGGCTCTTTCTCGAGGGCGGGGCCGTCACACCCGGAAGTGCAATCGCAAGCGCGACCCGCTCCGGACTTGGAGACCGTCTCACCCCCAGACATCGCTCCCAACCCAAGGAGAGCGCGGCCCCAGGCACAGCGACCCCGCCTCCCGCCTGGGGCCTGCAGGTCACTTGCGTTTCCCGGCCACGAGGTGGGCCCAGGGGC
>NW_006284340.1:2370678-2373515 GCF_000327345.1 Myotis davidii
CTCCCCGACCGTTGGTACCGTCCTAGCGTAAGCCTGCCTCTCGACCAATCCGAGGGCTCACTCCTCGAGGCCCCGCCCCTGTCCTCCGGTGGGCGGGGCTCCAGGCTCCGTTCGGGACCGCCCCCCTTAACCCTTTCAGTCCCGGGCCGGTGGCCAGCCTGCTCTCCTCCTCCGCCGCCCTGCCACCCGCCTGCCTACAGAAAGTGTTCTCTCGCTTCTCCGGCTTTCTCTGTCCTGCTTTCCCCAAGCAGCAATGGGACTGCGGGGCGGGGGCCCTCAGGTCAAGTTCCGTTTGTGGGAAGCAATTTCCCTCCTCCTTCTGCTCTTTTCGTTGGCCTGGACTTCTGCCCACCTGAACGCATCCCCTTTCGGAAGAGGCCGGCCTTCCCCCAGAGCAAAGCTCCCTGCTACGGTTAGTTGCATGTGACGAAATTGTGATTCGCTTACTGCAGTATTAGTTGTTTAACGTCTGTCTCCTGCAACGGACTGTAAGCCCCAAGAGGGCTGGGCAGTCCTGGGTCCCAATGCTAGACACACCCGGTAGGTGGGCTCTCCGTGAGCGGCCTGAAAGGTTCTCTCTGCGCTCCAGCTGTTCCTCGTCCACTGACTGCACACAGAGCATCCACTGTGCCCTGCACCGACGCATTTATCCGCCCTACACTAAGCTTGGGCTGAGTGTTTCTGCCACTGAAATATTATCTTGCATGTAGCAACACAACATGGCCTAAGACAGTGGTTCTCAACCTTCCTAATGCCGCGACCCTTTAATACAGTTCCTCATGTTGTGGTGACCCCCGATTTCAAATTGAACATAATTAAAGCATAGTGCTTAATCACAAAAACAATATCTAATTATATATGTGGTTTCCGATGGTCTTAGGCCACCCACAGGTTGAGAACCACTGGCCTAAGATGTGTGATGGGAAGACAGAGCCTTCAGACCCTTTCGGCCGACATAGTTCATTTAAGCCACGGAGAGTGGTGGGAAAAGTCCTCCTTACAGGCTGTGCCCTAACCCTCTCAGAGGATTGGTTTCCTCATCGGGAAAATGGGAGTTAATCCTAGTCCCTACTTCACAAGGTTGTTTCAGGACTAATTGCAGAAATGGGAGCACTTCTCTCAGAAGATACAGAGAGATCCTTGACACCAGCCCCAGGCAGTCCGGTTAGGGAGGCAGCCCTTCTGCCGAAACCATGAATTACTGTGAGGAGCACACAGTCAAAGGCAGGGGGAGTTGTCCCAGCCTTTTACTGAAAGGTCTGAAAAGGTTTGGGCGTGATTCTCTGCCCACGGAGTACATAATTCTTGGCAAAAGGAGGTGGATGGTAATGAGTCTTCCTTATTTCTCTGCGCGGGAACATGGGTCGGCCTGCAGTCAGCTAATCTCCCTGAACCTTGTTCACTTGATGTTCAGATCATAAAGCAAAAGGGCACATCAGCAGTTCCTCTAAGACGCGGTACCCCCACGGTCTCTCCTTTCTTATCTGTCACGGACAAAGTCAGCGAGGCCGGGGAGAAGGCCAGTGCGTCCTGCAGCCTGAGTTTGCTAGCGATCCCTCCTTTTAAGGATATTCCAAGAGGATGGTTTACGGTTTCCACTCCAGAGCTTAATTTCACATCCATCAAATCCTCTATCCAGCCCCCACGCTGCGGGACAGACACCTTCTCCTCTCCTGTCCTCAGAGGAGGGCCATGGGATCGGGGCCTCTGAGTCAAAGGCTTTTGGACGGCAGAACGGCCCTGCCCCCCAGTGTCCCCTCCCCTAGGCCACGCTCTCCAGGCCCTGTGAGCACACACACACACACACACACACACACACACAGCACAGTGCCCTTTGGTTTCTGCCCTCCTCCTGTGATGGGCCCATTTCCCAACCAATCGGCACTCAATGTAGTCTAGGTATTGTGGGGGTTGCGATCACTTGAGAAGGGGACTCTGCCTTGAAGGAGTTAGCATGCTAGCACTCAGGAAGCAGCTGCAAGGAATGCGGGGGTGTAAGTTACGCAGCACAGACTCTGTGATGACTGGAAGAATTCGGGTCTAGGAAGTTAGTGTGGGCTGGTACCACCAGGGAGGGAGGACAGGTGAGCAAAATCTGGGTGGGAGGAGAGAGGGACAATATGAACCAAAGGTAGGCAGTGCTAGGTGAACCTGAAGACAGACACACTCAGTAAATGATACATGATGGGAGAGTTGTTCCTCCCTCCCTCTCTCCCTCCCTCCCTCCATCCCTCCCTCCATCCCATCCTTAATTCAGTGAATGTCTACCAAGTGCCACACATTGAGCTAGACCCAGGCCGTGCAAAGACAAGGAAGGCCTGGCCCCCATCCTGAGACGCTGACAGTCTGGCGCTGACAAACAGAACGGAAGGTCAGGCAGAGCCCCCGTTAGAAAGGTCTGAGCACTTTGCCCAGACTTGCATGATGCCTCCTGCACAACTCATGCGATGTATTGTGCTTCTAGCCATCCTTGTCTAATGTGCCCCCTTCCCTCTCTTGTCCTTATCACCAAACTGCAAGGCCCTTCAAGACCGGTCTGACTTCACCTCAGCATTATCTCCACCTGTGGGGTGCCCCATGCAGGGGACCTTCCCTGCACCTCGGTGTTGAAGTGCATCGAGTCAAAATCAGAGCAGGGATCTGGCTGCCCCGCTTCAGCCGAGGGCGATGCACACGGGTCCTCAGCAGAGGATCCAGTGCAGAACCCTCCAGGGCCTGGTGGATCCAATGGCCCCCCTCTGCTCGGCACTTCAGGCCAGTCCACCTTTCCGGGCCCGTTTTCTGCTAATTCCTTACCCTCCACCCTAAAGGGCTCACTTACTCTCAGAAGCCAGTCC
>NW_006284340.1:2373576-2393668 GCF_000327345.1 Myotis davidii
ATTGTGTTAGAGTCTTCCTCTGGAAACTCCACCTTACCCCACCTCCAACTCCACCTGTGGAAAACATGACATAGATCTCCAATGCCATTTGCTCATGAAGCCCTTTCCTGACCTTCGTTTCTAACTGTGGTTTCTTTCCTGGGCGTCTGCACCTCAGTCCCTTGTTTGCACCTCTTGTAGGTTGTATGGTGCATATTGACATCTTTGGGGATATGTCTGACCCCTGCCCCCGGATGGCAAGCACTGCAAGGCTGGGGACAGTGCTCTATTCATATCTGTATCTCGGTAGCCCCGACACTGTACTTGGCCCAGAGTAGACACTCGATACTCAAAAGGGAAGTTTTAGGAGAGCAGGTCCTGAAAACGTGGGGAACCGGGAACTTTCACATTTCCTTCTCGGCCCCTTCATCATTGTAAGCATTTTCCTTAAACTGTTTCACAATTTCCAGTTTTCTGACAATTTGTCAAGCACTAGGACTCAGATAACAGTCCAGCAATAGACAAGGTCTATGGGGAATATTGTCTCAAGATGCCTGCACACACAAACGAACACACACACATACCCTCCTTTTAAGAAAATACACCCACGGTGATGGATCCTACTGAAACTAGTGAATTCTGCATCAAGAGAATTGAAGGGAGCCGGTCCCACCAGGGAAGGAGGACAGGGGAGCCAAATCCGGGAGGGAGGAGAGCGTATGCTGTTCTAAGGTGTACGAGCCGGGGAAAAGGTGAGGGGACATTAGTGAGTGCAGGAGCACACCTGTCCCTTCCCTGCTAGGAGCACCGAGTAAGGATGCGGAGGTGGCTGAACGAAAGTCACCGCATCATTCACTGTGGTGCCTGTGTACCTGTTTAGTGACGTCAGTCCGTAGTAGGTAGGTGATTCTCAGGCAATTCACTTCTTTACAAGTTTGAGGAAAGTATTGCTTCTATAAAAACATTTGATTCTTGTGGCTCTTCCTAGTGCCTACTTGATACTCATGTGGCACGTTAAAGGGAGGGAGAGCGGAGGAGGGATTGCTGCCTGGTTAGGTCTAACGGGTGGTGGGGATGAAGTGGGGGATGGAGAGTTGTTATCAGAAAGTTGCTTTTAAAGAGTGCTTACAGGAGGAAACCAACCAACCTCAAACACACCAACAAAAGCAGTTCAATGCCCTCCTTTCAACGACCTCACAGTAATCAGGTGGCATGCAGGGATGTACTGGCCTTGGATTTGGTCCAGTCGCCTCAAGTTGCTGATGTAGAAACAGGTCCGGAGTTGAAGTTAACCCGCCCAGAGAAGCACAACTGGTTAGCGTAGGATCAGAGCTAGAGATTGGATTCCGGGTCCAGTTCTGCCTCCTCATACCTACTGGATGGGCTCCCTGATACCTTAGGGCAGTGATGGCGAACCTATGACACGCGTGTCAGAGGTGACACGCGAACTCATTTTTTGGGGTTGATTTTTGTTTGTTAAATGGCATTTAAATATATAAAATAAATATCAAAAATATAAGTCTTTGTTTTACTATAGTTGCAAAGATCAAAAAATTTCTATATGTGACACGGCACCAGAGTTAAGTTAGGGTTTTTCAAAATGCTGACACGCCGAGCTCAAAAGGTTCGCCATCACTGCCTTAGGGTCACCTTCTCTCCTTGCCCAGGCCTCCTTATCAGAAAGGAGCCACGCCTCCCTGGATCTGGCTAGTGACGAACTCTCTCAGCAGAATGCATGGCACTTACTATACGGGGTGGACACCAGAATATGAGAATAGCAGCCACCACCCACTCCAGCTGAGACAGACTGCCAAGGAAGATCCCCTCCCGCCCCCCACTCCCCCGCCAACCCGGAGAGGGCACCGCCCTGGCTCATGAGGATGGCAGTGCCCTCTCCAGCAGAGGCAGAGACAAATCCTCGTGAGCCAGGGCGGTGCCCTCTTGGATCTCAGCTCTGGGAGTGGAGGGGAGAGTCTTCCTTGGCACCCTGTCTCCGCTGGGGCAGGCGGTGGCTGCTATTCTTGTATTCTAGAAACTTCTATTCACTTTTTACTAGCTAATCCCTCCTGACTCCAATCCACTGTTACAGTTAATAATCCTTGGTATTGAACTTTCTCTGTTTAAATACTGACTAGTTTTTATTTCCTAATTAGACCCTGATGGATACAGTCCTTTTCTGATTAGCTTTTGGGTGTCTTTTTAAAAAGTTTTCATTTGTTTAATTTTCTCCATTGTTATTATTTCAGTACAAAAAGCTCTGGCAGTTGACTCTCGCTCCTCTTTACAAATTGAAGCATTATTTCTAACAATCTCACCCTCTTTAAGAAATCCTTTCAAGGAAGGATTCCTTGTGCCCTTCATGCCTGGTCTCCCTTCACGTCACGTTGAAAATCTCCTTGGACTCCTCTGTGTGCGTCCCAGTCAGCCAAGTGATCCTAAATTTTGTCGTTTTTGTCTCCTCCTTCTTCCTTCCTGTCTTTGCAGGCATTTGCCTTTAAAAAATACCCTTTAGGCCCTAGTGACAGGCTCGGGCTTATGTTTCTTTAGTCTTGCTTTAAAGCAAATTTTAATTAACTTGCTATCCTTTGTGGAGAGTCTATATTTTTTAATATCACTGCTAAGATTCTCATAAAGAATTGATTTTATTTAAGGGAAAAATTCTTTTATTGTTTTAGTGAGGCTTGGGAAGGAACCAAAAAAAGCACACACGTGTTTATTCGAGCAACTCTCCATATTATTACTTGTTCTTTTACTGCAATGGTTCCTTAAACTACTGTAACATTTAAAAAGCTTTTTGGTATTCTATGCTGAGAGTCTACCGTAATTTATTCAGCAGGTTTCCATTTGTTGGACATGTAGGTTATCTGCATTCATTTGCCACTGAGAAATTTTTATAAGGGTCATGGGGCAGACCCGTGTAACAGGCAGCTTGTCACATACACAGAACAGCGACACACTCAGAGGCTCTGGAGAATCCGTGGGCCACTGGATTTATCTTCTTTGATGCCCCATCCAGCTGCCAAGGGCAGAGCACCCGCCTGCCTTCTCAGCTGGCTGCTAAGCGGCAGCTTGCCCATGAAAAGATGAAGTTCATGATTTTCAACTTGTCTTCAGTTTCTCCTTGTCCCCCTTCTTCTCTATTTTAAGAATTTAACTCCTAATTTTGATTTCAATATACAAAATAAACCCGTTACTGGTTTCACTTGCGTGCAACTAAATGGTGTGCTGGTAAGTCATTTTATGGCTCTGAGCTAGTCTCTGATACCACGACACACCATGTTCCTGTGCGCGCTCTCCCAGCACCGTCTTCCGCGGAGAAATAAATCAGGCCCTCACCTCTGGTGGGTGCCCTGCACCATCCTGGCTCATCGGGCTTCAGCACATGCGTGGGGGAGAGAAGCCTGCAGCCTCTCCGGTTGTAACACGCCCCCAATAACACGCCCTAGCGACACAGAAATCAGCAGAGGCTACTCAACGGAAAGCTAAGTTCTGGAGAAACTTCCAAGGGAAGTGAAAAGAATTTGGACCCTTCAAGTCCTTACCCGCCTCCATCCGCAAACACAGACTGGCAATTCACAAGTCAGTGCCAGGCTTTCCACATCCAACGGTTTGGAGGAATGAGAAGAAAAAAAAGTCAGAAGGAAAGCCCGCCGTACAGTGCCTTTCCTTGTCCTTTGTGAAGCTCAAAAGCGCCGCAAGCAACAACATGCTCCTTCTGAGCCGAACCCAACCGGGGCTGCGGCGCCCCAGGACAGTGCCCCTTTCATGGGTGCGGGTGAAGACTGGGCTTATTCATAGAACTTGCTGGGCTGTGAGACACACCCTTTCTGGGCGCTGCATGAGAGCCCCAGGGCTGACCTCCAGAGGGCAGTAAGGGGCCCGCTCCCGCAGGGCCTTCCTCTGGAGGAGCACCCTGAGGCCGAAAGCCTGTATGTCCCTGAATCTGTCGCTCTAGCTAGGCTTTTGACCCACGTTTCCCGGATGCTGCCAGGTGCCAGGCCTGGGAACAGGGCACTGGCCCGTGATGAGACAGACACGCTCGCCCGGAGCCATGAGACTCCTTTCCATGCCTCCGGCTCATATAACCACCCCCCCCCCCATCTGTGCCAGCTCAAACAGAAGGGGGGCGCGCAGGGGAGCCCACTGGGTTAGAAGTGGATAGCTAAGGGAATGGACCCAGCAGTTTCTTCTTAGCATGCGCCCTAATGAATAAAGCAAAAATTTCCAAAGGTGCTCTTATTCATGTACCTAAGATTGAGAAAATACCAGTTTTCCATATTAAATATTTCACCACCCTTAAAAATGTTTTTCTTATTTTCTTGTTATGTCGAGGTCGGGGAGGTGCTGGTGGGGGTTGTAGGAGGCAGCTAAAGCCGCCCCTCCCCCCCAAGCTCCCCTCCCCTGGGGCTGTCTCTCACCAGGCCCTACATGAGGCGCCAAGAGTGGCATCCAGTACTGTCCCTGCTGCGGAGGGGGTTACTGCATCCGGGGAGTCAGCACACACATTTAAAAACTGCAATACAGGGTAATGGGTGCTGCTTATTAATCCTCCCACTGGATCATTCTGTCATTGTTTATTGAGCACCTACTGTGAGCCAGCCACAGTCCTGGGCCCTGGGAGTGAAAGTCCTTGTTCCCTGGACTCAGCGCAGGGAGACCCTAGGAGTAGAAGTCGCCTGATGAAATACAGGATGGCCAGCGACATCGGAATTTCAGAAAATCAAAGCGCAAGTGTTTAGCATGTGTGTGTCTCCCACAGTATTTTGATTGGCAATGTCTGCCAGCGCTTCTTAGAAGGAGGCCAAGTGCCAGGGAACCCAGAGGGAGGACTCCCTCCAGGTCCCGGCTGCAGTGGCATCTCCTCGCGGAAGCCCCCATGCCCATCCCTGCACCCCTCACCCTGCCCCTGAGATATTCTGCAAGGATGGTGTGCACCTGTGTGTTTATCGTCAGTCTCGTCCAGGAGGATAAAAGCTCCTCCCAGTCAGGGTCCTTTTCCATCCTATTGGTGGTCCCAGTTCCCAGCGAGTCAGCGTGTAGTCGCCTATTGTTGAATCAATGATTATTCCTGGGGAGACGGGAGGAGGGCATGGGGGATCAGGGAAGGCGTCACAGGGGAGATGGCATTGGAGTAGGGGCTCAGAGAAGCACATGCGCTGAGGAGTGACAGGACATGACCTTGTGGGGAATGGTGGGCGCTCTGTATGGCCAAGGCTGACTGACTGAAGGCCCTAACCCTGCCATTCCCTAAACCACTGGTGGTCCATGAGGTCTGGAAGGTTGGTGTCCACTGCAGCTCACTCACTGCGAGGAGCCCTGGATGTAACTGGTGATACGTTTTCCTCTGTGCCCTCAAAGGGGCTCTCCATTGGCCACCTCAGAGCAAATTCTCCCTTAGGGAGTCGTGGGGGTGGCTTGGCCGTTTCTGAGTGGTAATGTCTAAGGATTAAAGAGCAAACACACAGGGATGGGCGTTTCACAGGATAATTCCGAAGGCCTGGGCACTGGGAGGAGCCCTGGATGTAACTGGTGACACGTTTTCCTCTGTGCCCTCAAAGGGGCTCTCCATTGGCCACCTCAGAGCAAATTCTCCCTTAGGGAGTCGTGGAGGTGGCTTGGCCGTTTCTGAGTGGTAATGTCTAAGGATTAAAGAGCAAACACACAGGGATGGGCGTTTCACAGGATAATTCCGAAGGCCTGGGAACAGTGGGGTAGGAAATGAAGCTCCTGGTGTCTGCTCGGAGCCAGGCCCGGTCTTAT
This sequence comes from Myotis davidii, assembly GCF_000327345.1. Taxonomy (NCBI): domain Eukaryota; kingdom Metazoa; phylum Chordata; class Mammalia; order Chiroptera; family Vespertilionidae; genus Myotis; species Myotis davidii. The sequence continues at coordinate 2,379,316 of NW_006284340.1, forward strand.
TCCTTGAAGGCGTCCACCATCGTCCTACTTGAGCTCAGAGGAGCGAAAACCAGGGTTTTCCCATGAGGAGAAGGCAGAGTTTTGGCATGGGGTTTTCTTTTATTAAAAAATTTAAATTTACACACAATAAAAGCCACTCTTTTTTTGGTGTCAGTGTATGCGTTTTTATACACATACAGATTTTTGTAGCCACCGCCTTAGACAGGATACAGAACAAATCCTTTACCCCAAAAGATTTCTCTCATGCTGCCCCTTTTGTATTCTGACCTTTCCCCCTTCCCTAAACTCTGACAATGACTGATCTGTTGTCTTCCTTTTCTTTGCTTAAGGGGCTTCTGGGCGGGAGGGGGCGGTCCAGAGTGTCATATAAACGGAATCATGTAGTATGTAAACTTTCAAGATTGAGTTTTCACTCAGCACAATGCACTTGAGGGTCCATCGTGTGTTTATGTGTATGTGTGTATGTGTGTTTATGTGTGTGTGTATGTGTGTGTATGTGTGTGTATATTAGTGTCCCCTCCTTTTCATTGCCAAGTTGTATTCCATTGTACAGATCTTACAGCTTACCCATTCACCAATGGGTTGTTTCCCGTTTGGGGCCATTATGACTAAGGCTGGCATAAACATCTGTATACAAGTTTTTGTGTGAGATAAGTTTTCATTTCTCTAGGCTAACTACCTAAAAGTGGCCTGTTGGGTGACAGGGTAAGTGAAAGCTTTACTTTTTAAGAAATTTCCTGTCTTCCAGATGGATGAATCTCCCCCCAGTAATTACCCCACAATCCCGCACAGGACTTGCCGTCCCGACTTGAATCACTACAGATAGTGCTGCCTGTGCTAGAACTGGGTGAAATGGGATCACTCGTCATGTCATCGTGTGTCTGCCTTCTCTTCATGTCACACTATGACACTCATCAGGTTGGTGTGTGCGGCAGCATCAGTCTTTTTGTGTTGCTGAGTGATGCTGCTTTGTGTGAACAGGCCTGGAAATAACGTATTCACTCTCCTGTGATGGACATTTGGGTTGGATCCAGTGTTTGGCTATTAGGAATAAAGCTGCTCTGACATTCTTGTCTGTGTCTTTCTATATGTTTTTGGTGGACACAAGCACTCATTTCTGTTGGACATATACCCAGGGGAATTACTGGGTACGTGTAGCATTAGCAGAAAGTGCCAAACAATTTTCCAAGAGGTGGACCAGCTTACAGCCCCAGCACATTAGACTGAAAGCTGTATGTGGGCAGGAGTTTGGCCTATCTAGCCTCCTGCTATATCCCCAAAGCCTCGAGGAGTGCTCAATACATACGGGGGGCTGGAAAAAGGTTTGCTGAATGAATGAACATTGTTTAAAGGGCACCAGTCTGTCACTGCTCAGACGGTTCAAGTCCCAGGCAGGGAGGGAGCGTGCTCGGGTGGAAGAGCAGTGAAAAACCCAGACAAGAGTGGGAGCAAATTTGGACCAGAGGCCTCTTGCCGGAGCTGGGAAGAGAGATGAGTCGCTGGCGAGGCCAACCTCATGCCCACGCCTCTTAGGTTCCCGACAGGTGAGGTCTCCGAGGTGAAGCTTACAGCGGATGCCCACTCCTCCTCCTCGACCTAGCCCCAGGGTCTCCCCTCCCTGCAAACACGGCCCGGCCCCAACAGCAGGTGCCTCTCTCTGCTCTGCGTCTTCTCTAAGGTCCGCCAGGCCACCTGAAACCAGGCCCTAACCAGACGGTCCGGGTGAGAATAGACCGCCCCTTCATGAACAGATGGGGGGGGGGGGGGGCTGTCTCTCTAGATCTAGCAGCGGACGGAAAAACGCAAAATCCCGTTTGCATGAGGACCTCATGGAGGCCACCAGATGGGAGCTGAGGTTAACACCCCACAGAAGACAATCTGGTGAAAATGTCCCTCGTTACTGAAGCTTCAATTTTCCCACCGTTTGGGAGAACAAGGGAATTCTTAAACGCTATATACACACAGTAACCAAATACTTCTAACAGCATGGACTATGAATGAGCTTGATTAATCATTCTAGCTTGGGGGCAGAGTGAAAAATCAACACCATCCCAAGCACACTCATTTAGTTCATTGATTTTTCGAACACTGACTCAGCACCTACTTTGAGTGAGACACTGTGCTAAGGATTGTCATACAGAAAGGAGGAGGCATTGGGCCCGTCCTCAAGAATTGTACGGCTTAGTGCAGCGGTTCTCAACCTGTGGGTCGCGACCCCTTCGGCGGGCGAACGGCCCTTTCCCAGGGGTCGCCTAAGACCATCCTGCATATCAGATATTTACATGACGATTCATAACAGTAGCAACATGACAGTTATGAAGTAGCAACGAAAATAATTTTATGGTTGGGTCACACCATGAGGAACTGTATTTAAAGGGCCAGAAGGTTGAGAACCACTGGCTTAGTGGCAGCCAGTCAGCTTTGAACCCAAGATCACAGCTACATAAGTCTTGCCATTCTGGGTTAAAGACGTACCGACAAAGAAGTTTGTTGCCTTTCTTGTTGTGTTTCTCTCCTATCCCCGCTGCTAATGGCCACCGTGAGGCCTCAGAGTATTAACGCAGCACTGGGTCTGAGCAGAGGGGGGAGAAGATGGGGAAACAGCTCTGCTGAAGCTCAGAGTCCTACAAAGATAGTTCTCTATCCTCCGGCCCTAACTTACTCCTTTCGTCCATCTGAGTGGGGCCCAGAGATCTCACTGTCCCCATCTGCTGCCCCATCCTCTCTTGTTTTTTTAGGTCTCCCCACCCTCAACACACACAAAACAAAACCCCAAAACACTCCTTCCCCCTTCAAAACAAAACAAAACTGCTCGGCCTCTTTCATTTGGCCAAAAAAACCCACAAACTTCTGTTAAAAACAAGAAGACAGACCCAAAATGGAGTTGCTCATACTATGCCCGATGTCACCAAACTGGGATTTAAGTAAATCACAACTCATTTCTCCCAGAAATGGGACCTTAAACCAGCCAATCGGAGTCGCCTGATCAGCTCTAGCTAGGCCATCTGCCTGACAGACCCCTGCTGTTCCCTAAAGGAAAATAAGTTTGCAATAACCACCCCACTTTTTCGGCCTACATTCCTTGTTCCTGCTCCCTTCTGCCTATGATGTCTTTCACTTTGTGCAGCTCCTCCGAGCACCTATCTGCTAGAATGGCTGCTTGAATAAAGCCAATAAGGTCTTTAAAATTGACTCAGTTTAATTTTTTTTTTTTTTTTACATTTTCATTCATATAAGCTCATGCGAGATAGGAGAAATGGCATCTCCAACATGGCAGACACTTCGGACACTCACACACTGAACTAATATTTGGTGACCGACTGCATGAATCTACAGTATTTATGTTCCAACAGCTTTAAATCACACACCCACTTCCCCTCCTCCCTTATACCCCGCAGAGGTTCTAGTGTCTAAGCCTGCTTTCTCCTTCACCATTTGAATCGATTTTCTCAAGTGCCGTTAAATCTTTCCCGGGCACAGCGGCGTTCCTGGAGGGTTCCGGGAGGGATGCAGCGTGGCGGGGGGTGGGGGTGTGTGTGGGGGGGTGAGGCCGGCCCACAGGCATTGTTCTGCTTCAGCACGTTTTCAGTGGTTTGCTTTCCTGCTCCCTAACACACCTGGAGAGCTTGTCATTCTGTCGTGCAACAAAAATACGTTGATATTTACCCTGTGCCAACCACTCTGCCGGAGGCCAGGATGCTGAAGTGAGCAAAACACAGTACAATCCCAGGCCTTAAATCAGCGGTTCTCAACCTTCTGGCCCTTTAAATACAGCTCCTCATGGTGTGACCCAACCATAAAATTATTTCCGTTGCCACTTCATAACTGTAATGCTGCTACTGTTATGAATCGTCATGTAAATATCTGCTATGCAGGATGGTCTTAGGTGACCCCTGTGAAAGGGCCGTTCGCCCGCCGAAGGGGTTGCGACCCACAGGTTGAGAACCGCTGCCTTAAATCCTGCAGCTCACAATGCAGAGAGGTAAGCGATAGGGTGGGGCTGGGACAGACAGGGACTGGCACTAAGGTGGCGCTGGGCAGAGGTTCCTCCATCAGGCTTTGTTATTTTAATTTTTTCTTCTGGAAACTTCCAAACATACACAAATATGGAGAGGATACTACAACACACCCTCCCGCATCCATCACCCAGCTTCAACAATTGATGACAATATCCTGCCATTCTTATGTCGGCCGCCTCCTGCCCGTTTTCTTGTGGAGTATTGGACAACCAGTCCCGGGCATCATCGTCTCACCCATTTCTGATTTCTCTGTGCAGCTCTAACCACTGAGGCAGGCCCTAGGCCCGTGGTCGGCAAACTCTTTAGTCAACAGAGCCAAATATCAACAATACAACGATTGAAATTTCTTTTGAGAGCCAGATTTTTTAAACTTAAACTACATAGGTAGGTACATTGTTATTAACTTAATTAGGGTACTCCTAAGGCTTAGGAAGAGCCACACTCAAGGGGCCAAAGAGCCGCACGTGGCTCGCGAGCTGCAGTTTGCCGACCACTGCCCTAGGCAGTCTCGAAGGGGGCAGGAAAGCTTCCTGGGGACAGTGGCACCTAAACTGAGGCCAGAGGAGGAGGGCTAGCAGGCAGGCAAAAGAAATGGGGGAGGGATAGAGAGAGAAGACACAGTGGTGTGGCCAGAGCAAGGGGCAAGGTGAGGCAGGCCTGCAAAGCCAAGACAAACGATCCTGCTTCACACACACACACACACATACACACACACACACACACACACACCCCCTACCCCCCACACTCCACCTCTACCCCCACACAGAGAAGAGCCGTGGCAGTTCTGAGCAGGGCGTGATGGGACCAGACACACACACACCAACCCCCTACCCCCCACACTCCACCTCTACCCCCACACAGAGAAGAGCCGTGGCAGTTCTGAGCAGGGCGTGATGGGACCAGATTTGCCTTTTGGACAATAACTCGGCTGCAGGGATTGGGGACTGAGGTGGGGGAGATGGGCGCTGAGGAGACTAGAGGGGCTTTTGTTCCCTGAGAAGCTACAGGGAGCAGGGGGCTGGGTGTGAACTCTGGAGCTCCCCAGAGTTCCTGTGTTGCATTTTCATTGTTACTGTACAAACCCCAGCCTGGCTTCGTACAAACGGAGTGGCTTTGACTTGGCACATAACGGTTCAGCTGTTCTGAGCCCCTCAGTCCTCGTCTGTCCCAAGCACAGCCTTTGCTTTACATGGGACTGGATCACAGTGGCGATGAAGAGATAGAGCCTAAATGAATCAAATGCTTCAACTGCCTGGCTGTGCGCCCACTCCTTCCTCCAGCCCAGATTGCAGCATTCAGGTCCCTTCCCTTCCAGAAAATTCTGTGGTCAGAGAAAGAGCACAGAATTGGGGCTGGGGACCCAGAGACTAGACAATTCAGTGCTCCACCTAACCTGGGACCTTCTTGAGAGGTAGCTCCCCTGGCCGCCCCCATGCATGTTCCCAAACCTGCCTGCAGGCCTCTGCTCAGCCCCTTTCCCTCACCTGGAATGCAGGCGTGTGCACACCTCTGTTTACTCTGCATTGCTAAGTGAGCACTCGCCGTGTTTGGGACCCTGTGCCCACTGCTCTGTGACCTGGGGGCCTGAAAATGAGTGAGAAACAGCACTGGGCTCCCCTCAAAATCCTTCCTATCCTTTGAGCTCATGCCCATCCCCTCCATGGCACCTCTCGTGCCCATGCTGAGCTCAGATGGTCCAGAAGCCACCGTCCAATAACAGCACGGAGTTGAGGGCCCTGATGGGGGACGGGTCACCAGAGGAGAAGCCAGCAGATTCTGAGGGGACCAGGTCCCTGACCACGGGTCCTGTGATGTGAGTAGGACAGAGCTGGGCTGGTCAGGGAGAGCCTGAAGAGGTCCTTTAGCTGAGGTCGAAGGGCCAGGGGACCCCATTGGTGCCAACATGCCTCTCCTGCTGCCGCACCGCCACAAGTGGCCACACGGGGTCAGTGTCCTTTCACGCTTCAGTTGGCGCGGTGAGCCCCACAGCCCTCCCTGCCCCCTTTCTGCAGCGTTTGTGCCTAATTGTGAAGAATGTCCCTAAGGCTGGGATCCGCGTGGCCCATGAGGCCAGAGGGACCCAGTGGACAGCGAGGAAGAAGATTACAACCACAGTCACACTGTTTCACCGAGGGCAGCAGGGGCCCTGCCCAGCTGCTCGCACCGCTGGCTCCAGGCTGATTCAAACACAGAAAGCACTCATTTGGACCGACGTGGGGTTGGCAGGAAGGTCTGCCAGAACAGGGGAGAAGTCTGACGTAGGCGCGTTTAGGAAGATGGAGTGTCATGCCCGGGAGGAACATACGTTCTATCCTGTCAGTCCCAACACAGAGGAACACTGACGTGGTGTGCTTATAATGGTGCACGCCGCATTATTGGTATATTCCTGACGGGAGAGGAGAACCTCCTGGCAGAAGAGAACTTGGACAGCGGCAAGAGCCGAACCCTGCCCTTTACATTTACGGCGACGGGAAGCATCTCCCGCAAGCTAGCTTCTGCCTGTGCGTTTCAAACCTTGTTTCTCTTCCACTTGCCACCGACTGCCAGGGCCGGGTGTCGCCGGTCACATGCATCCTGCACCGTGACCTTTGGTGGAGAGTAGGGAGATTGTGAGAAGCCAGGTCTACACTGGGGAAAGGCACTAGGACGTGACTGCAAATCCCACCTAGACAGGCACCCTCAATTCGGTTCCTCTGAGCAGATACTGAAAATGCCCACAGCCACTCCAAACACACCAAACATGAAAGGAAGTGTGACTGACCAGGGATTGCCAGTGGGGAGAGACTGGCGTCTTCATTGATTATAGTTAATATATCTCACTTTCCCAACTTGGATGAATTTTAAGCAATTGTTAACAGCCTCTCCCTTGAACCTGGAAGAGATCCTTGTAGGTGAGGGTTCCTGACGCCTAAGCTTCATGAGCTTCAGGGCAAACCCACCCTGGCCTGGGACCCCTCACTCTCTCCCCCTTCTGTCCTTCCTCCTGCCCCCAGGAACTGGCTTGCCTTCCGTGCTCCGCTGCCTGGCTGTGTTGCTTCTGGGTGGAAGGTGGAAAGGTCTTGGGCCTTGCCCTTCCTTCTAGCGGACACACAGCCCTTCCAAGCTTCCCACCGATTTGACAGCCAGAGGCTCAGACATAGGGAATAAAACAGGTTCTTCTAACAGGCCTTTACCTTCTTGCCACTTGGGTGCCCATGAGAGACCAAGCCCCACACAGGTGTTGATGGTGCAACTTCACCTGAGGTCAGGGGGCTGAAGTGAGGAATCATGTTCCTGAGGAAGTCAGATTTGGGATCTCCTGGGGCTTTTATCCCTGGAGGTTGGGGTAGAAGATCTAGGTTGGCAGGATGGGTGGAGCCTGGGCAGCTGGTGGCTGAGGCTGGGGCCACTGCCACCTGCCCTCTGGCTCCCCCAGGCCCTGCCCTGAGTTGTTCCCTAGATGAGGCCAGGTGTCCCAAGGGCAGAGGCTGTGTCTTATTTATCTACTTGACCTCTGCACCCAGTATGGTTCTTGGGATCTAGTTAGTCTCAATGAGTGAATTTGAACAGCAGGATGGAGCTGGGGAATCCAAATGCTCCCAGGTGGCCCCTGGCGGAATAACCAAGGAGCATTCCACCAGGCTCTGAGGCCAGCTCTAAAAAAATACCGGTGATTGAAATAAATAGATACGTGAATGAATGAGCAGTTGGGAAGGAGCTGGCAACTTGGAGGCAAAAACCTCTGGTCATCACAAGAGAAAAATAAGAACTCTTGGTTAAACAAGATGGATTGGAAACCTATTCTCTCTCCTCCTTCCCCAAACTCCACTTACGAAGTTTTATTAAGAAATTAAAAAGGTGTGAGTTCCCAAGGCCAAAGATAAGAGATGTCAACCACTGTTTAGAGGACACAGTGGGATAAATGGAAGCGGCCTGTCGGGGTCGAGGAGGCTGCGGTAGACGCCAGCTTCCTCCGAAGGTGGGAAGAGATGGGACAGAGAACCAGGGCCAGTGGGGACCCTCCTCCTCTGCCTTCCCCTCCCCTGGAAGCTCATTAGCTGCAGAAACAGACCAGGCGGACCAGGAGGATGGGGAGAAAGGCACACAGTGAAATCAGGGCCTGTGAATGCAAGTCCCAGCCTGTGCCCTGAGACCCAGGCGCCCTCCTGCGCTCCGTTCCAAGCAGCGGGGCGGCTACCTTCTAGGGGGGCGGATGGAAGATTCTTCTCTAGAAAACCTGAGCAGTCCAAGGGGAAGGGCTTATTGCTACTGAAATTTGGGTCCTCTCAACACACAAGCAGGCCCACGTCCTGGCCCCACACTCAGAGGCAGCCCAGGGTCCCAGAATGGGGGACGATCACTAGTAAACACACACACACACACACACACACACACACACTCACACACACTCACACACACTCACACACACACACGCGCACACACACTCACACACACTCACACACACTCACACACACTCACACACACTCACACACACTCACACACACACTTTGCCTTCTGCTCATGTTTTAGGGGAAATGCTGAGAAATCACTATTTAAAACAATCACCACTTTATTACATCTCCAAAGTAAGTAGAATTATTCTTATCTGCTAGGGGTTGGACTGAGTTTTGAAAACCATGCTTTTTAATGAAAAAGGCTTACAGCAACTCTGGATCACTAATATTATTCACATAGCTGTGGGTTTATGCTGAATGTAATGATCTAAATAAGTTTTCACATAATTTAAGAATAGGGGTGTTTACTATGCACTTGTTTTATTAAAAACAAGTTTAATGCAAATGAAATTTCTTACTTTTTATTCCTTGGGTGTCAAGAGTTTTTAATAACAGGAAAAAAAAAAAAACCCCAGTGTATAGTATATGCAATCTGATTTGGGATTTTCCTTAGCAAAGCATTTTACTGGGGAGAAAAACCCACCCTGATTTTTTTTTTCCTTTAGAAGGTAATATATTTTGATTAGATTTTGCTCAGATTTTGCTTTTTTGGTTCATGTGGTTTTTTTATCCTTATCAGACAACCCCCAACATTAAAGACAGATATCAAAATAAGCCTCCAAAAATAAACAGAAAAAAAAGCGACCCAGGAAACAATAGTGTAAGGTGCTGAAGAAAGCAATTATAATCATCTTCAGGAAGATCAAGACCCATAAAAAAAATAGAGGATTCTACATATAAAGGAACAAACACCCAGAGAAAAACCAGTAGCTCTTGGAAATGTAACATATGATAGCCAAACTAAACTCAGTGTGTGCGGGGGTGGGGGGCAGGGGTGGGGAAGGGCGGGGGGAGCGATGGAATATGAACTCGTGGAACTCGCCCCAAAATAGAGCAAAAAAAAAGACAGAGAGATGGAAATAAGGAGGTCAAATATACCAAAGAAGTTTCACTGGGAGAGACCAGAGAAATTGAGAACAAGGCACAATCAATAAACAAATGCAAGAAACATTTTCACCCCGAGGACATGAATCACCAGCTGAAAGAACCCCAAGGACCAGCCGGAGGATGAAAACCAACCCACATGGGGTGCTTCGTCCTGGCTTGTCAAGAGGTTACCCTATCGGCGTGCGAGGTAGAGGAACAGTCACTACAAAGACCAGCACTGATGGGAGATGAGGCTGCTCGCTGGCAGCCGGGAGCTAAAAGACAAGGAGTGACACCTTCGAAATAATGGGGGCAATGCCTTCTGGCCCCGAATTCTGTTTGCAGCCAAACTTACTCCTGGGAGGGCCGACTAAAGGCATCTGGTCGTGCACAACTTTAAGTTAATTTACCTCCCACATGCCCTTTTCTCAGGAAGCTACTGCAGCAGGAGCTCCACAAAAATGAAGGAATAGCCCGGTGGGTGTGGCTCAGTGGTTGAGCATCAACCTATGAACCAGGAGGTCACGGTTCGACTCCCAGTCAGGGAGGGCACTTGCCCAGGTTTTGGGCTCCATCCCCAGTAGGGGGTGGGCAGGAGGCAGCCAATCAATGATTCTCCCTCTCATATTGATGTTTTTATATCTCTCTCCCTCTCTCTGAAATCAATAAAAACATTAAAAACATCTTTTTAAGTGAGGAAGTAAACCACGAAAGAGAAAGATAGGGGCTACCAGCAACTCAGGAGGAGGAATTTCTAGGAGAAGGTGAAGGGACGGCCAGGACGACAGCCCTGGGCTCTCTCAGGCCCAGGTAGAGCGAGAGCTGAGAGCGGGACATGAGGCTCCGAGAAAAACAAGTGTCCCGTTACTCAGTGCCAGGTCCCAGAGAGGGGGGTTTGGAGGAAAGTTAATGACAGGCTCCTGGAGGGTAAAGCAAACAACGAAGGCAGTTCTCAATATGGGTGGGCAGCGGGAAGAAGCCATGCAACCCAGTGTGAGGAGACTGAGCTGGGAATGGTGTTTACCCAGTAATAATGCAAATACTGATTTAAAAAATACATTTGTATTGATTTCAGAGAGGAAGGGAGAGAGAGAGAGAGAAACATCCATGCTGAGAGAGAACCATTGATCAGCTGCCTCCTGCGCACCCCACACTGAGGATCAAGCCTACAACCCGGGCATGTGCACTTGGCCAGAGTTGAACCTGAGACCCTTCAGTCTACAGGCCAACGCTCTATCCACTGAGCCAAACTGGCTGGGACGCAAATGCTGATTTTTAAACATTGCCACCCATTACTGTGAGGTGGGAGAGTGGATGCGTATGCGTGTGTGTGTGTGTGGCGGGTAAGATAAATCAAAGATTACTGTGAGGTGGGAGAGTGGATGCGTATGTGTGCGTGTGTGTGTGTGTGTGTGTGTGTGGCGGGTAAGATAAATCAATCCTTATTTTTCATGGTGGACGTTAATAAAGGCTGTCTAAAATGAAAAAGAAATGAAGAATTAGCCTTTAAATATGGAGGTGAAAATTTTAAACCAGCTAAAAGATGTACAAGTGGGTTGCTCGTGGGGTCGGCGCTTGGAGGGCGACAGGGGATGCAGATGGCTCTTGGTTTTTGTTAGAAGCCTTGAAGTACCATTTAACTCTGAAAACCTTTTTTTATTACGCTAAACGCGAAAAATGGCAATTCCCCAAACCTCTGCCCCCCACAAGCCCTCCGCACTCAGAAACCAGGTTGCCATGAATCTAAGAAAGGGCTTCATGTCCCCCTCTAAAGCCCACCCGAGTTCCCCAAAGCAAAAGCACCCCCTCTGCTCCTTTGTAGGAGAAAGAAACCCAGCCGACAGCGCACCAGCGGGTCAAGCTCTGCGCCAATCCCCCGCCTTCCTTCCAGCTGCTGGGCCTCTGCCAGGACTCGGTTCTTTACTGAATCAAAGCCGTAAACCCTAAATCTCCGGCCCCACCCCCCATGCCAGATCCAGCCGAACTGACTTCGCAGGATTTATTAAAACGGAGGAATCTAACCTACGAAGGGACCTACACACACACCACGAACCACCAGGCATCTGCACAATCCCTATTGTCCTCTGGAGAGAGCGGAATGGATGGGCTGCCCTGGGAGGCCCAGCAGATGGGAAACTCATTACAGATGTGAGCCTCGGAGTCGGAGGGACACTTGAAGACCTGTGCATTTGAGGAGTTCAGGGGTATTCATGGGTTGCCTGGAAACCAGAGACCAAATAGGAAACAGGAAGCCCGAGGAGAGTGAGGCTTGAATATTTCAGCATCATTTCCAGAGTGAAGGCTGCGTGCCAATGCCTGAGGGCTGCAGCTCTGGTCCTTATTTCTCTGCAGCCTCAGGTCCTCAGGGCTCCTTTCACCTCATGGCCCCCCCCCCCCATCTCACTTAGAGGTAGATGTAGGCTTCTTATAGGGTCCATGTTAGAGTCCACGTGAGTGTGCGCTCACACACACACACACACACACACACACACACACACACACACGATGTGAAGCCAACTTCTGGAAGTTTCACAGAAGTATCATCTCACACCTCCAGGTTTCCTGCAGCTGCAGGGGCCGCCTGTGCAGGGCACTGATTTACTGCTTCCATTTGTGTGTCCCTGGGTGAGGCTGGGTCTGTCTGAGTTGGACCCAGAATTCACTGCGGGAGCCAAGTGTGGCCAAGCTCAGAGAGTGCCTGGGACACAAAGGAGCCCAGAGCATGAAACACAAGCGTCCCCCAGCCCAACTCACCAACCCCGTCTTTCTGTGCGGCAGACACAGGCCTGGCCTGTGTGTGTACATCCCTTCATCAGTTAGATTCCTGTGCCCCTTACCGCCTGTGCGTCTGTCACTGCAAACGCCCGTGGAACCCCCTCCCTCCTCCTGCCTGCAGATCTCCATGGGGGCTCCCGTTCTTTGTGCTCACCCCTCCTCCACACCCCAGAGACCTGTGACTGCCGTTCTCATTCGGCACCAGCATCTGCGCACTTGATTGTCTGGGACGTGTGTGTGGTGTGAATTTCGGGGTCAGGCTAACCTTGCTCCCATCACTGATTAAATATGGAGCAACCCAACCTCAGCCTTGGTCTCTTCCTCTACAAAAAAAAACACACCACAAAAAAACATGGCGGATCCTCTCCTTCGGTGATGTTGCAAGGACTGGGGGATATGAAATCTCTGGGTCTTGAGTAGATGATTCTCCAAAGGAGACATACCAATAGTCAACAAGCACATGAGAGGAAGGCCAATATCGCTAGCCACCAGGGAAATGAAAATTAAAACCACAATGAGATACCACTCCAGTCCCACTAGAACGGCTGTAAGAAAAGTGAAAAATGACAAGTGTTGACGAGGATGTGGACAAATTGGAACCCTCATACATCACTGGTGGGAACGTAAAACGTTAACTGCAGTCGAAAACAGTTTGGCAGCGCATCAGACACTTAAACATGGAATTACACATTACCCAGCAATTCCACCCTTAGATGTATACCCCAAAGAATCAAAACCAGACACTCAAACAAGAACGTATACACGAATGTTCACAGCAGCAGTACTCCCAACAGCCAACATGTGGAAACAACCCAAACGTCCTTCCACTGATGAATGGACAGAGTCCTATCCACACAATGGAATCTTATTCAGCTACAGAGGAATGAAGTTCTGATATATGCTACACCATGATGAGCCTGTACCAGTGATGGCGAACCTATGACACGTGTGTCAGAGGTGACACGCAAACTCATTTTTTGGTTGATTTTTCTTTGTTAAATGGCATTTAAATATATGAAATAAATATCAAAAAAATAAGTCTTTGTTTTACTATGGTTGCAAATACCAAAAAATTTCTATATGTGACACGGCACCAGAGTTAAGTTAGGGTTTTTCAAAATGCTGACGCGCCGAGCTCAAAAGGTTCGCCATCACTGCCCTATACAAAGTTCCTATGTTATATGGTTCCGTTTATGAGAAATGAGACGCAGTGAATCCACAGGAACAGGAAGCAGACTAATGGTTGCCCAGGGCTGGGGCTGGGGCTTGGGGGCCAGGGAGTGACTGCTTATTGTGTTCAGGGTCACAGTAAGCCGAGGAGGGAGGGGTGCCTAATCCTTCTGAAAATAGGGAAATTCTCAACATGCTTTGCCAATGGTCTTTCCGGGGGGCAGCTACTCCGGACTTAATTCTGACCAAGCACAGAAATAACTGGAAAGTGGAGATGGCAGAGCTTGTGAGCAGGTCAGTGTGCCATCGAAGAACGCTAAGCCACCATGACCACCAGACAGCCAGGGAGCCAGGGAGCACCAGGACCAGGACCTCAGAGTCTAGGTTAGCCGTTGTTGCATAACCAACCAACCCAGAACTTAGTGGCTCCACGAGAACCATTTACAGATGGGAGATAACACCTCACACCCGCCGAGATGTCTCCTCTCAAGGCAAACAACAAACCCAAACCGAAATGACAGGAATAGGAAGCGCTGGAAAGGATGTGGAGGAACTGGAACCCTTGTGCACTGCGGGTGGGACTGTAAAATGGTGCAGCTGCTATGGAAAACAGTATGGGAGTTTCTCAAACAATTAAAAATAGAATTACTATACCATGCTGCAATCCCACTTAATGGGTTTAGACCCAAAATAACCGAAAACTTGGAGATATATTTGCATACCCATGTTCACAACAATATTATTCACAATATCCAGAAGGTAGGAGCAACCCAAGGGTCCGTCAGTGAATGAATGGATAAACAAAATGTGATACATACACACAATAACATATTATTCAGCCTTAAAAAGGAAGAACATTTGGACACATGCTACTCCATGGCGGAACCTTGAAGACATTATGGACAGGAAATAAGCCAGTCACCAAAGGACAAATATTGTGCAATTCTACTACTTATGTGAGGTGCTTAAAATAGTCAAAATCAAAAGGAGAGTGATGGTTGCCAGGGGCTGGGGGCGGGGTTGGGGGGG
>NW_006284340.1:2393813-2399798 GCF_000327345.1 Myotis davidii
GGAGTTGGAGGGGTAGGCGTGGGGGTGGAGAGTTAGCTGTTTAACGGGTACAGAGTTTCAGTTTGGGAAGATGAAGAGTTCTGTGGATGGATGAAGGTGGTGGTAGCACAACAATGTGGAATGTAGTTCATGCCACAGAACTGTACACTTTGGGGTAAAGATGGTAAATTTTATGTTGTGTGTATTTTGCTACAATTAAAAAGTTTATATACAGCCCACCCAAACCTAGAGGTTGAAGAGAGGTCAGGCTCAGCCTGGATGCATGGGGAGGGTGCAACATCGGCTGTGAGCACTGGGAGGTGAGTCTCTGGGGCCATTTTCGTAGACTAGCTGTCAGACTTGGCGTTTCCGGAACTGGGGTCTATGGCCTCTTCCATTCTCCTCTACCCACCTGTCTGGCTGCTCAGTCTGCCCCCTCTTCTTAGGTTCCTCATCTTTTTTTTTTCCTTCAATTAGCAATAATCGTGCCTCGGATAAACCTCATTGGCTACGGTACTGCCACTCGCAAAGCTGGGTTCCTCATCTTGAGGAGTGGCCCAACTGGCCAGCCCCCTAATACTGAACCTGGACGCTTCCCTGACCTCTTCTCCCTTCCCTGTTCCTCCCCCACGTACTCTGCCACCAAAATACCCTGCCTGCTCCGCAGCCTAAAAGCCTCCACTCTTCCCCAGCCCACCGCCACCCCATCTGTGGGCTACCACCAGCACCCCTCTAACCCACGAGTCTCCTCGACTGGTCCCCTGTGTCTCCCCTCCTCCGCAGTCCCTTCAGAGGGAGCAAGTCACCATAAGTGGGTCCCGCCCTTCCTGCCTGAAGTGCTCCCCAGCTCCCTGGGGCCTCTCGGGGTACAGGCCAAGCTCCTGTGTGAGGGACACCAGTCGCCTTCCCTGGCCACCCAAGCGAAGTGGCGCCCGGAACGCTGCGTGACAGGGTTCAGTTTCCTTTCCAGCACTCCTAATCACTGCTTTCTTACTTATCTGTCCTGCTCCACCCTGATTCCTCTTCTCCTTGCTTCTGCTTCTTGTGTATTTCTCACATTTGTAGCCATTTACATGTGTTCCCTCTCCTTACGTATGGAATTACTGATCTTGACTGTTTTAGATCTACACCAAAAAAAGAGGCCATTTCATATGGACCCGGCTGTTAGATTATGGGCTGTTCATGAGTGACTGCATCCTGGCGTCCTCACACCTGGCACAGAGTCTTAACTAGTCAGTCTCACGCATCAGGCCTTGGGAAAGGATTTCAGAAAGTCCAGAGGACAGGCAGGCACGGCCCCCGAGACGTGAAAAAGAAGTAGGATGCTCGAAGTGGAAATTCCGCGTATGAAACCAAGAATAACCTCAGTGAGGATGAGACACACGTCTACCGGAATGGGACAGGGTGCTCTTTGTAAAAGACACACATCTGTTCTGGGGTGAGGGACGGAGACACGAGCATGAACGCGAGAGAAAGGCCAGAACACTTTCTGAGCAGGGTCAGAAGAGCTAAAGCTGAGATTTGCAGGGAAAAAAAGTTTTGGTCTGATTGGTTTTGGTTTATCATCGTTTGTCTATTTGTTTCCTATGACTGCCACAAATTTAGTGGCGTTAAAAAAAAAGCACAAATTAATCATCTTATGTGATCAGACGTCTGACCGGGGTCTCATTGGACTAGGATCAAGGTGCCTACAGGGTGTCTTTCTGTGGCCTTTCCCGCCATCTAGAGGGCGTCCACATTCCCTGGCTCATGCCCCCTGCCTCCATCTTCAAAGCCAGCCATGGTTGGTGGGGCCCTGCTCCTATCACATCACTGGCCTCTTCTGCCTTCCTCTCCCCCTTGTAAGAGCTCTTGTAATAACACTGGGCCGCCCGGACAACACGGAATCCTCTCCCTGTGTCAGGGCAGCTGGTTAGCCACCTGAGTTCCATCGATGTCTTTGTTGTCATGTAACTTAACACATGCACAGAGTCTGAGGATTAGGACGGGAACATCTCGGGGGGCCATTCTGCCTGTCACAGATTTTTTGTTTGTTTGTTTGGAAGGTTAACAAAACAAGATGAATAAGAGGGAGCGGGCACCCTGCTTGGGGAAGGCGGTCAATGTTAGTGGGTGTCCGAGCTCACTCAGCTGCTATCCGCTCCATAAAGGGGGAAAGCCAACCACTGGGAGAGGAAATTGCAGCCTGCCCTGGGGCGAGGTGGAGTCGCAGGTAAGAATCATGGTTCCCCAGGTCAAGTGGACAAGAAAGGTCACCTTTGCCTTGGCTGGTTTGGCTCAGTGGATAGAGCATCAGCCTGCGGACCGAAGGCCCTGGGTTCGATTCCAGTCAAGGGCATGTACCTTGGCTACAGGCTCCTCCCCAGTCCCGGCCCTGGTCAGGGCTCCTGCAGGAGGCAACCAATCAATATGTTTCTCTCATATTAATGTTTCTCTTTGTCTTTCCCTCTCTCTTCCATTCTCTCTAAAAAATCAATGGAAAAATATCCTCGGGTGAGGATTAGCAAAAACAAACAAACAAAAAATAAATAAATAAAGGTGATTAAATGGTGCTGTGTTTAAAAAAAGAAAAAAAGAAAAAAGAAAGGTCGCCTTTCCTCTATCTTCTTTTTTTTTTTAAATATATTTTATTGATTTTTCACAGAGAGGAAGGGAGAGAGATAGAGAAAGTTAGAAACATCGATGAGAGAGAAACATCGATCAGACGCCTCTGCACATCCACCACCGGGGATGTGCCCGCAACCCAGGTACATGCCCTTGACCGGAATTGAACCCGGGATCTCTCAGTCCGCAGGCTGACGCTCTATCCACTGAGCCAAACCGGTTTCGGCTCCTCTATCTTCTTACAATTCCTACCCTGCCACCTTGGCAGGAAACTCAGGGTAAATTATCACCAAGGCTCCTCCTTTCCCCAGAATTCAGGGGCTGCGCTTCTGAACAATCAAACATCATCAGCAGCAGCAGCACAGCACTGTGGGCCAGGCACTGTTTTAAACACACCCCTATGAGCTCGTTTAATCCTCACAACAATTCTGAGACAATCTAAACGCCCCCTTTGACAGATGAAGGAACGGAGACCCAGCAAGGTTCAGGAACCGACCCGAGGTCACACAGCTCTCGCTCATTATGGTTGTGGCTGACGCCCTCCTTGCCCAAACTCCGAGTGGTCCCTTGAAGTTTCTGTTTCAAAGCCCCCTGTGGGGTATGGAAATCGTTGCCGAGATGGGCACCCTGGCACCTGTGCCCTAGCCTCTCCAAGGTCATCGTGCAGCCAGCTATTAACCTCCCATGCCTACCTGTCAGATGGCAGTACTGCTTTCATGGGGTGACTGTGAGGCAGTCACAACACTGCCACTGTGGGACTAAGGAGTTAGGGCTTGTGCTCTGTGACTGAGGGTACAGAGGGTTTGCCAGGAGAAATGTCTTTTTGGGGGAGAAGGGCTGTGTCTAATTGAAATCCAGGTGGGAAATAAGAGGGAGAAGAGGCACTTCTTTCAAAACGCTTTAAACTAACAATGCTCCCTGCCCTGTACCCCCCACCCCCAAGACCAGCACGGAAGACACCCTGACTCACAGCCAGAGCCACTGCCCAAGACGGTCGCTCCAGCGGACCCGGCTGGACACCAGCAGGGCTGTCAGCCGTTTCAGGACGTGACAAACCAACCTGCCCAGAAACAGCTCCACGTCCTCCCCTGGCTCCTCACGCACCCCCTCGCCCTGCATGCCTCCCCCCTCCTCCTGAAGCACGCCAGGCTTGCACCGGCTGTCCCTCCACCCAGACCGTCTTCCTCCAGGTATCTGTGTGGCTCACTCACTCCCTTACCTCCTTCAACGCTTCGCTCCAACATCACCTCTCAACCTCGGCCCTCAAATATTTGTTGAATAAATAAAGGAATCATCAATGAATCCTTTTGTTGCCTTCATACTAGTCAAGTCCTGAGTTAAAGAACTCCACTCTAGGCATTGATCTACACGTCATATGTAATAATAATTTCAGCTATTAATTTTTTGAGTGCCAAACACAAGTTTACGAGGCAGATATCTGAGCATTTACATGTACTTACCCATTTAATTCTCAATAATTTAGGAATTAATTACTGAGCTAAGAGCTGTTATGATTCCCATTGATCAAATGGGGAACCTGTGGCCCAGGGAGGTTAAGGCCAGACCCGCTGGTCTCCACTGGACTAGTTAACATTCTGGAACTCACAGAGGATGAACTCAGGCAGGAGCCCTTAAAGGCCCCACTCAGAGAACGCGAGCTGTCCACGGGAACCCCCGGTGACCGCGGCAGGAACCTGTGCTCAGAACCAGGGAGGGGCAGGCAGGTTGCTAAGCTGCCTCACTGGGTGAGAGGTCACTGGGATGACTCCATGCCTGCTTCATGTCTCAGGATGTTTTAAGTGGTTTGGTTGCCAGGAAAACTCCCTCAAATATGATTTGGGGGAGAAACACCCAATGATATAAATAAATTCCAATCCCCCCTCCTTGCCCTGTAATTTTTCAATCCATGTGTATTCTTTGGAAAAACTCAACCCATATGTTCCTCCGCTTTTATACATTGACATGTTTCCTAGGGAGTATCCAACTTCCCCAAACCTCAGAGCTCCCCCCACGTTCCCCGTCTTCCGCACCACCCCATCTCTCCCAACACTGTACAAACTGCAATTCCGTTCCAGCAAGAGCAAACCTTGGGGGACGCCTGAATGGCTCTGAGCCACTGAGATGCCTATGGGGCACCCCCGGGCCTGCCACCGCCCAGCCTCACACTCAGACAGGCTGCGTGGCCTCCCGGGTGTCCCCTGCCCGGAGCATCGCATGTGGCACAGGGGAGGCAGCTTGCAGGGCCTCAGGATCTCGTTATGCATTTGGAGACAAGACAGCCAGACGGGATGGACTTATGTGAACCAGATGGAGCCTTGGCCACGCGTCCGATAGCTCTGCCCACTCCTGGGGTGGCTTTCCATCGGGCGGCTGGGGACAGGGGAGAGGGGAGCATGCGGCGTGGCAGGGCTGGAGTGCAGTCTGCCCTGGGGCTCTGAGCCAAGCTCTTCGTGGTGGAAGTGATAATTATTAATGCCTGACATTGTGTAGCACTTCATCGTTTAAGAAATGCTGTCAGCAGTTTGATGTAGCCAGTTTTTGTTTTTTTGGAGCCAAGACACTCGAATTGGGATTCCTTGTCCCAGATGCGCACCCTGGGCCAGCCACCTCGCCTCTGAGCCTCGATTTACTGCTTTGTGAGATGGAGACAAGAACGACTCCCGCCTCACACGCTAGCTGTGAGCCTCCTGAGAAAACGCCGCGAACACACTTGCAAATGGCGAAGCACTCACAGCTGGAGGGGCCTGTAGAGGGGCCAACACCTCATCTCAAGCCGGATGCTCAAGAGCCTGCCCTGCCCGCGGATGGCATGGATTTTTAGGTTCCCGTGGTTTTTTTCTACAAAAGAAAGTCGATGCACGCTCTGACCTACCTTCCTGTCCTGGACGCTCCCGTTGCCAGCAGCACCTGTGAGTCCCAGGATTCTGGACGCCAGGAGGGCCGGTGGAGCCCCCAGGGAGGACTCGTCCTAAGGGAAGAGAGGGGAGAAGGCGGTTTGGGGTGGCCGTGCGAGGAGAGGGGCGGCTCCCCAGCAGGAAGGCCAGCAGACTAGAGATGCTGCGTGATTCCTGGAAGAGCCCGGTCAGACGGGAAGGGCAGGCCACGCGTGATCAGGTGCTGGAGACACCACCCACAGTGACCAGGTCGCCTCTTGGCCTCTGGGAAAGCCTGGCAGTGCCTGGGGCTGGGAGACAGGCACGTGGGGCAGGGGCAGCGCACAGTGCGATCGTGGCCCCCACGGAGACATCCCCCAGGACTCCCAGCATTCTGGTGCCTAGAAGGGGGTCCCCCATAGCAGGTGAAGGCGGAGAGAGCAGCACTGCTCATCCTGTGACCATGAACCTACTGGGCTTTTGTGCGCGGGAGGCAGGGCCACCGGGATGGGGCCTGAGCTCCCTAGCA
>NW_006284340.1:2399827-2453519 GCF_000327345.1 Myotis davidii
CCTCACCCTTTCCTCTGAGCCCCCCACCAATTCCTCTTTGCTTCTCAGGGCCCAGCAGAGGCCTTCCTAAATGTTGGTGGAAAACATGTGTGAAAAAATGAGTAAGTGGAGAGCATGAGGGACTCACCCGGGATCCCCCAGGATTCAAATCAAGGCCCAGACCCCAAGTCTCCAGCGTCGGCTGCGTTTGGAGCTCCTGCCCCTCTCTTGCCTGGGCTCCTGTGGTTGCTCCCAGAGGGGTGAGGCCGCAGACAAACGCCCCCACAACCCCTGTCCAGCCAGGACACTCACCTCGCCGCCGGGGTTGCCTGCCCATCGCAGGGACCTTGGCTCGGCAGCTGCCGGGGGCACCGCTGGCCACTCCTGTCTCGGAGCCCACCAGGCCCCCTTTCCGAGCAGGAATAAGCCGGACGAAGCCGCGGAGCAGCCCAGGGCGATGCGAGCCTCTTATGCAGACGCCTCCAGGTGAGACCTGTTTTTGCACATGAGGATCACCTGGGGAGCGTTGAAAACCACCAACACTTGGGTCTCACCCCACAGCAACTATGTCAGAGCTGCTGGGGGTGGGGCACAGGCTCCAGTGGTCATAAAACGTGACTCCAAGGTGCAGCCAAGTTTGAAACGAAGTGACGTAGGGAACTTGAAAGAAATCAGAACGCCCCAGCTTCAAGCCGAACCGTTGACGCAGACTCGGGTGCCTGGGCTGCCTGGGGTTTGTTTGCTTCTGATAGATCTCCAGGTGGTCCTACTGTGCGTGGGATGGAAACCTCTGACCAGGCCAGAGCCCTCATTTTGCCCCTAAGGCAGCGGTTCTCAACCTGTGGGTCGCGACCCCTTTGGCGGTCGAATGACCCTTTCACAGGGGTTGCCTAAGACCATCCTGCATATCAGATATTTACATTACGATTCATAACAGTAGCAACATTACAGTTATGAAGTAGCAACGAAAATAATTTTATGGTTGGGTCACATGAGGAACTGTATTTAAAGGGCCAGAAGGTTGAGAACCACTGCACTAAGGAGTCTGCAGCCCAGAGGGGTCAAGTTACTTGCCTGAGGACAAGGATGTGTGATACAGGGTGGGACCAGGATGTGAATCCAGCTCCAGGAGCCTGGGTCCTAGTCCAACGCCCTTCCCATCACAGAGGGTACACAACACACAAGGAGACACCGTAGCCACTCGCTTCACAATGCAGGAGCTAGATCGGCTCGCTTGGCCAAGAGAGGTGGCAAGGTCATCTTGATTTTGATCAGAAAGCTTACACGGGGCACACGCTCCTTCCCTGACCTTCATCAAACCCAAAGGGCGAAGTCCCCAGAGACTGACTCCATTTCATGGGAAGGAATTAGAGGTTTTGTGATACTAAAACTGACTCAGATGGTGGTGGTAAGACGTGGGCTAGTTCACAGTAAAAATCTAGAAGAACGAACCATGCCCAGAGAGGTTTTCTGGGCCGCACACACCCTGAACTGCCTGGGGTTTCGATGCCTCTTGCTGTTTCACATCACTCTTTCTGTCTCTCCCATCATGTGGTTCGGTGGGAGCATGATGGGCCCTGGGTTCCCCTCCAGACCCATCAACAAGTGCCTGCCACGTGGAGGCACTGTGCTTTCATGTCCTTGGCCTAACGGTCAGGTTGGGATCATTAAGCGCCCATTTCACAGATGAGAAAACGGAGGCATGGAGAGGTTACTAGCTTGCTGCAGATCACCTGGGTAGGAAAGTGATGGCGCTGCGGTCTAAACCCAGGTTGCAAGTCTGTGCTTTCTCTCCACCATGAGCCTCCCCAGGTCACTTCGGTTAGCTCTGAGCTCCTCTTCCTGTGTCAAAATTCTCGTCTTTTGAGACCTCGGTGATTTGCTTCCTGCCCTTGTCACCCACGCTGCAGCCTGAACTGAGCCTGATCTGCCTGTCCTCTCCATGGGCCCATCTCTCATTTTCCTCTTGACCCCTGGGTACAGGGACCCCGGAAGGAGCCCAGGAAAGTGTGGTGGTCTCTGCAGCCAGCAGGGCCCCGATTCTCCAGGCCTGAGAGGAGGCACAGAGGTGTTAGGACAGCAGAGACCTCGCCTCCTGGTCTCCTCTGCAGGTCTCCTCCCGAGGGACGCCTTTCAGCTCCACATCACCAGGGGGAAGGTGGCCACATGCTGTGATCAGCGTGACATGAACTCACTTGGAATGAGACAGTGGACTGGCACTTTAATTCTATGTGACATTTTTATTATTAACATAACTTTACCATAAAATTAAAGGAATTTGGAGAAAAAAGCACTCTGGTGCACAATCCTACCTACTCTTCTTACACAATTGTTTTTGTTTGTGCCTCTTTCCAATCTTTAGTCAGAGAAATACAATTTTCTACTTAGTTCTAATCAGTGTTTTATAAACCATTTTGTGCTCCGCGTATTTTACACGGAATTAGCTTATGGCATGTTTCCATACCGTCATCTTCACGTTGATCCATTTAAATGTCTGTAGTCTTCTAGCGCATTTATTTTGTGCCATAAATTACTCCCCGATAGTTGAAGGTTGGGGTTACTTTGTAA
This sequence comes from Myotis davidii, assembly GCF_000327345.1. NCBI lineage: Eukaryota > Metazoa > Chordata > Mammalia > Chiroptera > Vespertilionidae > Myotis > Myotis davidii. The sequence goes on from NW_006284340.1 coordinate 2,402,375, forward strand.
TGTGTCCATACATTGCTCTGGAGGACAGGAAGCCAGGGCTGTCGTGTGTGGCAGTGGGACTGGAACTGGGGTGAATAGAGGAGAGAAAGTGGAGGAAGATGCCCTTTGGTCTCAGCTGTGTCTGCACCAGCCAAGCTCACGAAGTCTTCCCGGCCGCCACTGTAGAGATAATTGAATCAAAGACACCGTTAGCGATTCCTACAGCCCCCTCTGGCCCTGAAACCTTGGCCCTCCTTCCTGCTCCATTTGTAAAACTTGACCACGAGGAACTCTACTTATTTAGAGCTGATGAATGTGCATCTGTGTGAGGGTCGGGGTGGGGATGGGATGTACCCAACGCAGCAATGCTGGCTTGAGTCTATTCGTAAGTACCCTGTGCGGATACAAAATGCTCCATGTGAATGATGTTGTGTCCTCTCACACGATGAGGTGGGTATTTGATGGAGGGGCCTGAGGCTCAAGGAAATGTGCTCTTTCTAGGTGTGAGCAGGTGGAAATCCCAAGATGCTCATCCATGCATGCCACATTCACATCACTCCCACTCTAGAGAGCAGGAAGTCTTAACGCAGACAAAACTGCCATTTCTCAGCAACCTCAGGAGGCAGCTGGAACTCTGGGGCTAGCTCTAGCCCATACCCAGCCCAGACAGGCAAAGGGACTGGGGTGGCGGTGAGGTGACAACGAGGAAAGAGGCAGAAGCTCCTGGGAGAACGGAGGAAGGCAAAGGGCTCTTTTTCTCTGAACACCCAAGAGGGCTCCTAACTCCTCCCACTTGTATCTGTCATGTTTAATGTCCATGTTGTGTCTCCATCTGTTCAAGAAATGTTGGAAGGCAGGGTCTGGGTCACACTCTATTTTTTTGTTAATCCTTACTCTGGGATATTTTTTCTTTCTTTTTTTTTTTTTTAAATTCCTTTATTGATTAAGCCGGATATTTTTTCAATTCATTTTCAGGGAGAGTGGAAAGGAGGGGGAGGGAGGAGAGATACATCCATGTGAAAGAGACACATTGATTGGTTGCCTCCTCCAGGTATCCGAGTTGGGGGTGATGATCGAACCTGCAACCTATGTACGTGCCCTTGACCAGGAATCAAACCTGAGCTCCTTTGTGTGTGGGCTAATGCGCTAACCACTGAGCCCACCGGTCAGGGCTCACACTCTATTTTGATCTTGAGAATTGATAGGCTACAAGCAATGGAGGCTGAGCTCCGTCTCAAAGGCTGGGGGAGACCCCAGGTGGTATAAAGAAATGGGAGGGCAACCCGGCAGGAAGATGGGAGCTCAACCTGGAAGATGGAATGTGTAGGGGGTTGGCGGCGGGGGCAGAGAGGAGACAGAACTGGCCAGGTTGGGTTGGTGGTGGGGAAAGGTGAGAGACGAGGCTGGAAAGAGGGCCGGCCCCTAAATGAGCCGATTGCCTGGGGAGTGTTCCTTTTCCAGGTCTGACTTTCTTTGGCTCAGAGTGGAGAACCGTGATGAGGGGGTTGATTACATTTGGCCATTTCTTATAATCAGTGAAGGGGAAAAAAATAACCCAACACTAGATGAGGCAAACAACAGAGAGCCAAGCGTCCGGCCTCTGAGTGAAAACAGGCTGTCTAGCCCGTCGCAATTCAGACAGCACTCGGAGGACCACAGCCTGCAGACAGGCCCGGGAAAGAGGCCGGAGTCTTCTCAGGGTGGGGCCCAGCCGCTCCCCGGCCAGGGCAGGGTCCTGGGGGCAGGTGATGCTGGGGCCAGATGCTCCCCACAATACCCACTGCCAGGTGGCTGCTGGGGAAGTGGGGGAAGGTCTGTTCTCTGCACCCCTTCCCCGATTCTCACCTCTGTGGTTCCTCCAGAAGCTCCAGAACCTATCAGGGAACCCCGGGAAGACAGAAACCACCCCCTGGGATGGCCAGGGCTTGCCCCGAAAGCCTCGGTTGCCTTGGTGGCGGGTCTCACCATCCGCACCTGGTCTTCTAGGGTTGTCAGTGGGGAGAGGTGGCCAGCCCCTCCTTGGGGTCCCAACCTCTTGGGCTCTTTGCTAATTTTGGTCGGAATATTGGTGGTAAGTAAAAACATCAGGGATTCTGGGCAAGGACTCAGACAAAATGAGAAGCAGAAAAACAGCCGAGTCTCCAAGTCTCCCGAGCAGCGTAAGCAAACAGCCCAGGCCGCCGACGGCCCCTGGAGAACAGGCCTTGGCAACAGAAGCCCCAAACCACCTGCCTTTAGCTTGGGAGGCGTTCTCGGCCTGTGGTTCATGTTAGAGATTCGGCCCCGAGTCCAACTCACTGCTGACATTTCCATCTGAATGGAAACACTTCAGACTCAACGAGTCAAAGCCCAACCCTCCCCAGGCCCCTCACAGGTCTGCATTCCCACTCTGTTCTCTCTCACTTAGCGGCTGGTACCACCGTCCCTGCCGCGTGGGACGCACTCTTCCATCCAGACACCAAGCAATCCCCGCTCCCCATCGCTTCCGTGGTTCAAGCCTCTTGCTCTGAACTGTCGAGACAGACTTCTCAACGATCTTCCTCACCTCGATCCTGCCATTTTCAAAACCATCCTTGACCCAGCCACCAGCGGAATCCACCCAACACACAGAGCGGACCACAGGCCCTGACCCACGCTACAGGGATGCACAGTGGAGAAAACCATGGGAAACCCAATCGTTGGGGCAGCATCCTTCTAAGGGTGAGGTGGTGGCCGAGTTTCCATCGGTGGGGAAGCAAGTCAGTCTGCTGCCTTCCCCTGGCAGGAAGGGTGGGGAGGATAGGTGAGAGCTGATTTATGACTCATTGTTTGGGTCGGAAGGCTCATTCTGTGAGAGAAGCAGACAGAAGCTACAGGGCACATTTCGTGAAGCTGGCAAGAGGAGTATGAATACGTTTCCTTAAAAGTAAGTGTTTTCTCTCTCTGTTACCACCAAGGCAGCGTTCCTGCCCCTGTCCCCACCTCACTCCACCTCCCCATGCTCAGCCTGCCTGTGGTCTCCAACAGCATTCTCCACCCACAGGCAGGAGGAAGATTCCGGGGAGGATGGCTGCTTCCATATCTTGAGGCAGGAAAGAAATCAGATGGGTCTGGAACATCTTGTTGTTGCCAGAAAGCGGGAATGCTTTCAAGAATGCCAGGGGCAGGGCAGCAAGGACAAGGGGCCAACCTCAGGGGCTCCCGGGCCAACCCTTGACAATTTGGGCATTAATTAGAACAGGTTGAGCCAGGGAAGGAATGTGGGTTCATTACAATACTCAGAAACAAGACAAAACTCTAGAGCGTACAGAGAAGTGGTTGGAAGGCCCCAAGGAGGGTGAACGTAGTGGGATATGCTAATCCGATCGACTTGAGTGAGTAGGGTATCCTATATAATAAAAGGATAATATGCAAATTGACCCTAACAGCAGAACGATTGGGAATGACTGGTCACTATGACACACACTGACCACCAGGGGGCAGACGCTCAATGCAGGAACTGCCCCCTGGTGGTCAGTGCACTCCCACATGGGGGAGCTCTGCTCAGCCACAAGCTAGGCTGATGGCTGCCAGTACAGTGGTGGTGGTGGGAGCCTCTCCCGCTTCCTCAGCAGTGCTAAGGATGTCCGACTACAGCTAGGCCTGCTCCCAGCTGGCAAGTGGACATCCCCTAAGGGCTCCCGGGCTGCCAGAGGGATGTCTGACTGCCGCTTTGGCCCAATCTCCCGGGTCCCAGACTGTGAGAGGGTACAGGCCGGGCTGAGGGACACCACCCCCCTCCCCCACCCCGAGTGCACAAATTTTTGTGTACCGGGCCTCTAGTGTCATATAAACCCGTCTTCTGTTTCTTCTCTTAATTCTATTTCTGGTCATCAAGGATTGACACGTGCTGTTTCCGTCTGTGAAGGCAGGGAAGAGGAAGTGCAGGGGACTCCAAGTCAGCCCTTTCATTCGTTCGGGAAGAGGCAGGCACTCTCCCAGAACAGGGCATCGCAGCCCGGGGGTCACACAGGACAGCCGTAAAAAGGGCCTGTGCTTACATTGTCCCCGCCTCCTCCCTGCTGGGATGGAACCTGGGATGGCCCCCATTAGTTGTAATACAACACCAGCAGGCGCCTCACATTTTCAATAATGCTAACACGTCGGGTCAATCCATCATGCTGACAGGACAATAGATGGCGCAACGCTGGCCTGGCCAGCAGGATGGGGATTTATCTCCTGTCCCGGAGAATTCCCTGCTGCAAAACCAAAGACCTGCCCGAAGGGTATGGACTTAAAAAGTCCTGTTGAAGCCACAGATAATGTTTAATGGTGAAAAGGAAGCGTCTCTCAAGGTGATTGCTTCTCCCTGCACTTGGCCACCCGCCTCCGTCCTGATCCAGAATCAGTTGTTCAGCCACCTGGACATTGCAACTCCAGCGCTTCGGGGCGGTTCTTTTCCTCTTTCTTTTGCTCTGGGAAGATTGTTAAGATCCCTATGAAGGTAAAAATAGTACTTGGTGAACTCGCTGAAATCCTAGTAAGGTGTCAAAATTGGCACCCCTAGGAAGGCGTGGAATTTAGGATAAGAAACCAAGTGAAGTCCACAGTATTAGCTCTTTTATTACAGGCTTTGATGTAAGGCTGGTAAACTGCGTTGGAATCATGGTATTTTGCATTATTTATTATGGTTAGAGATTTTAAGAGGATCTGCTGTATTAAATTTGTGAATTGAATTAAATGTTTGAAGGGGTTTACGTCTGCAATCAATGTGAAAATACAATTTGCTAAATTCATGAATTAAGAAAAATAGACTTTATTTTTTAGAACAGATTTAGCTTCATAGCAACATTGAGTGGGAAGTAGAGAGTTTCCGTGTACCCCGTGTGTCCCCTCCCTCCTAAACCCCTCCCCCCATCTGTATCCCCCACCAGATTGGCACATTTGTTATCATCGATGAACCTGCCTGACACATAATCACCCAAAGTCCATAGTTTACATTGGGGCTCTTGGTGGTGTACATTCTATGGGCTTGACAATTGTATAAGGACATGTGTCTGCCATTACAGCGGCTGCCCACCCTGGGCCCAGCCTTACCTCCCGGGTTTCAGGTTCTCCTCCGAGTGGTCAAGGTTTCCTTTCCTGGAAGGCTGAGCGTGTGCGGGGGGACCTCTGGGGCCCAGGCCAGCCTGCCATCCATCTCACCGCTGCCTTCCTGGGAACGGCTCTGGGGTGGGGGGCCGTGGCAGCTCCCTGAGGCCCTTTTGCTCAAATGGATCCACCTCTGAGCCAGGTGTGCCTGCCAGGCGGGGCGTGGGAAAGTCCTGGGCAGGTTTGCGCTGAGGGAGGAAAGCAGTCAGTGGTTTTACAGGATCACGGTGGGCCCTTCTCCTTCCTCCCGTCATCCTGGCCTAAGAACCCCGGGTATCACCTACTCCTGGGTCCCCTGCCCCTTCTGCTTGTGACTGACCTGGGGCTGACACAGGTCACAGTCCTGCCGCCTCCCCCTAGACAAGCCAGGCCCGGAGGCGAGAGGATGGAATTCCCTTTACGACTGTGGACACGCTGTCCTCCCTCGGCGCTGACCGCCTCCCGACGTAGGTCACAGCCCGGCACACCGCAGCCCGGGACTGTGCTGAGCCATGGATGGCACCACCTCGGGAATCTGACCATTTCCCAGGTGAGAAAAGTGTGGCTCAGAGAGTTACTTCGATCCTAAGTTTTAGGGCCAGGATTTGAACTCAAATCTTTCAGACTCGGGGATGCAACGCTGCCTTCCTGTAATTGGTAAATTCAGCCTGATTCTAAAGTTCAAGTCTAACTGGGACTAGTCTTTGGACAAGACACAAACCTTCCCATGTCACTTAGCTTTTGAGAAAGTAGGACAGTTTATTTTATCATTTTATTTTTCAGCATTATTGAGGTATAACTAACAAATACAATTGTAAGATATTTAAAGTGTACATCACCTCGCATTTTGTCTTTTTTTGAAATAAAAAAAGGGGGTAAAAACATTTGAGTACTACTCTCTTCACAAATTTAAATTATATAGTTATCATACTCAGACCTTGCTCATCTTACAGCTGAAATTTTGTACCCTTTACCAATCTCTCTCGAACCCCCCTCTACAACATTTCTATTGAGACATTATCAAAAAGTTACACTCAGTATAAAGGTTGTCAGCTACTGAATTCTTCTGCCTTGCTTTCTATCATTTGTGTTTTTCCACCTCCTCTCACCTGGATAGTATTATGTTGAATTCTCTGGAATCGATGTTATTGTAGGCAAAACCAGTAAAACAGCCGCAAGTTCATGTCATTTAACTGAATAACAGACAGTACAACTTGAAAAGCCTTCTCTGTCTTTACTGCTCTGTTTCCCCCAATCCCCAACCAAGTTTTACCCTCACTGCGAGGTTCAGCTTAAATAATGCTGCCTCCTCCAAGAAGTCTTTGCTGAATTCCCATCTGGAAGTCGTCTTTCCAAACCACCGTAGCACCTTATTTGCACTTCGTGCTGCCATGGTCCAAGCACCGTGGTTATTCCTCTATATGTGTACATGTTATTCCATGTTATTCCTCTATATGTGTACATGCTATATGTGTACATGTTATTCCTCTATATGTGTACATGTTATTCGTGTATGTGTGTACATGCTGTTATTCTTCTATATGTGTACATGCTATATGTGTACATGTTATCGTGTTATTCCTCTATATGTGTACATGTTATTCCATGTTATTTGTCTATATGTGTACATGCTATGTGTGTACACGTTATTCCATGTTATTCGTCTATATGTGTACGTGCTTTTTCCTGATGAAGGCACCATGCCTAATTTATCCCTGGCGGACTGGCTCCCAGCATAGCATCTGGCACACTGTAGGTGCCTGACAAGAGTTTGCTGAGCTCAGTTATGTCCTAGGAGGGACAGTGTCTGTCCTAGGGCTCCACACTGTAGCTTTAGGGGAATCTGAGCAGAGAGCAGGGGGTGGGGAGGGGCAGTACCCTTCCCAACACCCCTCCTTCTCCTGGCTGTCAAGACCTCCCCACCCTCCTGCGCACTCTTGGGTGTGTGTGTGGGGTGAAGATGAACCTCTGGCCTGGTGTGAGTAGCGCGGGGCCCAGGAGCCCTCTCTGGGTCACACTGAGCGCAAGGGTCAGGTGAGCATGACACCGGATGTGCCGGAGACAAGACTCTCATCATGTCATTCTACCCAAGAAAGGTCTCCCCAGTCTGGCTTGATTGGCAGAGCCTTGAGCCATGATCGGGTCACTGCCTTGTGCACAGTCTAGGTCAGTGATGACGAACCTATGACACGTGTGTCAGAGGTGATACGCAAACTCAGTTTTTGGTTGATTTTTCTTTGCTAAATGGCATTTAAACATATAAAATAAATATCAAAAATATAAATTTTTGTTTTACTATGGTTGCAAAGATAAAAAAAATTCTATATGTGACACGGCACCACAGTCAAGTTAGGGTTTTTCAAAATGCTGACACGCCGAGCTCAAAAGGTTCGCCATCCTGGTCTAGATTGTGGTCAGCGGGCCAGTGAGTCAGAGGCAGGTGGCTCTGCGTTTCCCGGCTGATTGCCTCTGGAAAGGGTCCCTGGCCCCCTTCCCTCCCGGGCCTGGCTAACGGGAAGGGATTAGTGAAGTTGCATTTCCTCCAGAGAGGTGACGTCCTCACAGACTGGACCCGTTTTCTTGGTGGAAAATGTGGATTGCAGCAGACTGCTGACCCCTGAGGAGCTCATCTTAGCTTCGGCAGAGCTGCGGCTTCCACTGCATACCTCCCGGGGTCCCCTGCTGCCCTTTCTGAAAGCATGATGGGAAAGAGATGGTGGCAGGACTAACGGGCGGAAAATCTCCACTTCTTTGTGGGCAACCACCAGTGAAATGAGGCGCCAGGGAAGAACTCAGGCCGGGAGTCTGGGCTCCTGGGCCTTCCCTGTCCCAGCTGCACCTCTCCCCTCTCCCAACCTTGCCCGGAGGGTAAATCAGAATACAACCGGCGCATTTGAAGACAATCTGGGCTCTAACTCCAACCCCAAACACATATAAAGGTACTTAGGACAATCACAAAGAGCTGCATGATGCGAGGGATCAACAGTACCCACTCATTCCTTCACTCACCCGCTGGACGTTGGGCAATGTGAGGGGTGCAAAGGCAAGCGTTCATGTCTCCAAGGAAGTCTGACAACAGTGACAGACAGACAAGCAGAAAAACCAACGCTAGACAAAGACGCAGGCACTTGGGAGGGTGTGAAAGAGCGTGGGTGTTGAGCTGGTGAAGAGCCCCCCACTTCACTGCCCTCCAAGGAGAATCTTGAGTGGCAGGAATTTCCCACCAGAAAACAGTTAGGATGGGGAGGCCAAGGTTCTGCGTCAGGGAGACAATGCACCTTTGGGGACTTCCACCTGCTGTACCTGTGGGTGGGGAGGTGCAGGGAGAGGGGCTGGGCAGGGCAGGCCACGGAGGGCCTCGTAAACCAAGCGAGGATCTGGGAGTGTGCTCTAGAGATGAGAGGCCGTCACTGAAAGTTTGGAGCAGGTGAGTGATAGGAGTAGGTTTGGGGTGCAGGGTAGACTGCCGTGGCTGCAGTGTGACCCCATGCCTGGGGTCCCAGCTCCATCAATAGGGAGGGAAGGTAATGGTAGGTCCAAATCAGGTAGCAGGGGGAGGGGCCTGTGTGGATGAAAGTGGAGAAATTGAAGAAGTCTTAGGAAGCTGAATGTAGAGACTTAGTAAGTAGTTGGAGGAATGGAGTTAGGGAAGGTAGGAGGCTGGGATGGATGACCACTGGCTGAGGACAGTTGGTGAGGAGCCGGTGCCGGAGGAAATTGGAGTAGGGAGGATGAGTTCCACTTGGGGTATCCCGAGCCTCTTCTTTTTAAAGAGAGAAATCGCTTTCCCCCTTTATATGCATAGTTTGTTTCATTGCAATTTGCTTTGTTGCCAAAAAAGAAAAAAATTCAGGCCCTGGCTGGTGTGGCTCAGTTGGTTGAGCATCATCCCATGCACCAAGAAGTTGCCAGTTCAATTCCTGGTCAGGGCACATGCCCGGGTTGTGGGCTGGATCCCCAGTAGGAGGCATGCAGGAGGCAGCCGGTCAATGTTTTTCTCTCTCATCAATGTTTCTCTCTCTCCCTCTCCCTTCCTCTCTCTAAGATGAATAAAAATGTATCTTAAAAAAAATTCAGGACACAGAAAAATATGGAAGTGAATAAAAAATTCCTCTTAATCCTGCTACCCTGAGATAGTCAGTTAACATATTGGTGAATGCACTTCGAAATCTATTTTCTGTGATGTATAATTTTTTCTAAAACAACAGAGGGTAATACTGTTTTTAAAACGTCTGATGCTCAGCAGTATCCCGGATCAATACAATCAGAACCGCTGGGGGTTGGGGATAGGGACCGAGTTTCTTAAAGCTTCCCTGATGATTCTAATGCACGGCTGCACGGCCGGCGTGGAGAACCAGCGCCCTGGACACAAACAGAGAACAGGAGAGGAGAGCTCAGGCAGCCCTGGACTCCACGCTGCCCCTGAGAGCTCCAGAAAGAATCCCAACCCTATGTAATAACAAGCATCTGACCAGAAGACATTTTAGACTTCGGCTCTTCGCCCTGGGCGATGGAGGGATGGTGGGAGCCACCTCAGTGCTCAAATGAACAGCATCAGCCCCCGGACTCGGGCTCGGTGGCTGGTCATCAGGCCTGAGGACACCGGCAGCCACCGGGCAAGGCTGACTTCGGGCACCAGCAGGGAAAGGGACTGTAAGCTCTGAACAGGCCGTCGCTCTCCGCGAAGGGGAAAGGGTGCCTCCGAGTCACATTAGAGCTTTGAGTCCAGGAATTGTAAACATGCGCAGGCTGCCAAATCTCACTCTAAATATATTCCAGTGACCTCATGTTTTCATATGCAGCGGAATAAAAAGAGGCACTCTTATTCGTCTTGGATGACAGCATCTTGAGCTTTTATGGGTGCCTCACGAAGTATTCGTTCAACCGAGAGCAGCAGTCAACGTTTCACCCGTTCAAAGTCATCACAACAGGCACACGGAATGCATGGAACGGCCATATTTATCTCCTTGCAAGCTGGACCCTCCAATGTATCCCCGAGCATCAGCAGCAAACCCTCCACCCCAAGGGGGCCATCTCCCATCAAAGGGGCCAGGCGGCCTGGGGAGGGAGCAGTGCGGAGTCGGAGGTGATTAACATTTGGGTTTTGGCCTCTTTATCCGCTGGGGCCTCATCTGTTACTCGTTCTCTCTTTGGCCAAAGAGACCACATCCAATGTCCCGAAGGAGAAGGCTGGAAATTCTTCCAAAAGCCCTTTTAGGCGAAGCCCAGGGAAAGGGCAAATGAAGCTTCACTCCTTTTAAGGCCACATCTCACCAGGAGAGAGGGAGAGAGAGGGAGAGGGGGAGAGGGAGAGAGGGAGAGAAGGAGAGAGGGAGAGAAGGAGAGAGAATGCTCTCCAGCCCTGAGAGGAACAAAGAATGGATCCCCAAACCAGGGATCGTCTTGTTACCCACGGGGTGCGGGGACCATCAGTACCCTCGGCTCCCCGCTGCCCAGCGTGGCTTCACCCCTCTAGGACCCGTGCTCCTGCCCTGTCTGTGCATAAATCAAGCAGCAGGGGTAGCTCGGAAACATGACGAATACCTTGGCAGGCTCCTGCCTGAAGAGCCAGGGGGAGAGGGGGGGAGGGGGATCTGAAGGAATCGGGCTTGGCTGGAGGTGCACAGGACTGAGCGTTCCTGGAGCCGCCCCAGCTGCTCAGACGGAGCTGCCAGGGGTCTTCCCCAGGGGCAGTCCAGGGCCGCTCGCTGCAGATGAGGAGAGGGCGGTGGTGTCTGTCAAGAACATTATTCAGAAATTCTTGGACACATCTGAGCTCTCATTGTGAGCGTGGAGACGAGGGGCTCGGGGAAGTTTGGCTCGGCTGGCAGGGCCTCTGTACCAGCCACAGGTTTGAATGCTGCTCTTTCCACGGGGGTTCTCCCAGGGGTGGTGGGTGCCGCCTGTGTGTACACACTGGGGGCCCCCCACCCCTTCTGAGGACCCAGCCCGGGGCGTCTCCAGCCCTGTGCTGAGCTGTTGGGACTCCCTTTTCCCTGTTTCCTAGTTTCCATGGCTCTGGTCCCTCAGTTCGCTGTCAGCAGGTCAGGACCCTGAAGGAAGGACCAGCAGTGCCTGCTCTGACCTCCCCACCCGACTGTCCCAGGGAAGGGGAGTGTGGAGGAGAGGCATTCATCACCTTTCCGCCTTCTACCTGCTGGGCCCCAGGCCTATCACAGGACCCACGGCAGGAGGCCGGCGCCTGAGGGTCGAAGCCCTTCCACCAGGTGCCACCATGAGGGCCGCCCATGACAGATGAGACCTCAGGACAGTGCCGTCTAGATTCTTTGTTTTGTTTCATTCTTGAGAGTCAAGGAGAGGGTATTCCAGGTGTCACGGACAAGAGAGCCCAGCGCCTGCACGCAGTGGCACCCAGGGAGGTGCTCCTGGGGGGCCCGGGTAGGTCTGCCTCAGCTCTGAGCACACATGGAACAGAAGGGCTGACCCCAAAACCACCAGTCACGTCAAATATTCCCTCCTCTCTCCACAACCTCCTCAGCACTTCACAGCACTTTTTAATTAAAATCTTTTGTTTTTAAGGGAAGCACTGTGAGACCCTCACTGCGAATACACACAACACTACCACCTCCCCCCCTGCTCCCCGCAAACCCTCTCCTGACCTCAGTACGGATCCCCTGTGCTCCTGGTGGAGTGATTAGCTGACCCTGTGGCTGGGGCAGATCACCAAGTCAGGCCTCCGTCCAGGGGTTTCCTGTCACCAAAGCCACACGAGTGCAAATCCATTTTTTCATTAGGAGAAAATAAAACCCACGGGCAGAATCAACTGAAAAATGCCCTTTGCGAGAAAGTTCTTTCCATTAAAAGCTAAGCACATGACAGCGGGTGACTTTTAATGGAAAGTAGAATTTGCTGGGATGAATTACTATCAAACCACTTGAGAATTTGTGTTTTTAATTTTTTTCCTTTTTGGAGAGAGGCAGCACTTTGAAGTCCAGAAGAGCAGATGAGGAATGGAAAGTTCTGGTCTTGTCTCTAATTGTGGCCTTAAAAGACCTAGACGATCCTCAGCAAAACCATGTTCCAATATCTAGGTACATTCATTTCCTTTCCTTTTTACTTGAAGCTCATTGAATAAGCTGCTTAGAAAACAAACCTCTTTGTCCCACTATTCCTTTGGGCTCCATACCAAAAGTTTATGTGTACTGAAGCATACCCACCATTCCCCATTTAATAAAAAATATCTGATATGAAAGAAGCTAGTGAGTATTTGCTATGGACTGTTTGTGCCCTCCCCCAACTCATATTCTGAAACGCTAACTCCCAATGTGATGGCAGTTGGAAGCCTGGCCTGTGGGAGATGAAGTTTAGGAGAGGTCATGAGGATGGGGCCCCTGTAATGGGATTAGTGCCCTTTTAAGAAGAGGAAGAGACCAGAGTTTTCTCTCTCTTTCCACCTTGTGAACTCATAGCAAGAAGACTGCTAGCTGTCTGTCATTCTTAGCACTATCTTTTTGGATATGTCTCCCCAGACAAGGGAAGCAAAAGGAAAAATAAATAAATGGGACTACATCAAACTAAAAAGTTTTGCACAGAGGAGGAAACAATCAACAAAATAGACAACCTACTGAATGGGAGAAGATATTCGTCAATGATACAACTGATAAGGGGTTAATATCTAAAATATATAAGGAACTCTTACAACTTAACACCAAAAAAAACCCCAAACTATTTGAAAAATAGGGAGAAGACCTGAATAGCTATTTCTCCAAGGAGAACTGTCAGAGGCTGAGCAATTCGGCTCCAACCTACGTTTCTAACTTTGCGTGCTGCTACTTCACAATGTGAGCTCTTCCCAGCCTCAACTGTACACTTGCAGTTCTGGCTTTCAGTTCTCCTCTGGTCCCAAATCCTGTCCACACACTTTCCTGGTCCAGCAGGTCCGTGTGGCATTTAAGCAATCGGGACTGTCTGTGTTAACTGCTCTGGGTTTTGTATTTGTATAAAGTCTGTAAAACTCCGGGGGCCAGATCCAGGGCAAGGCCTACAGGGAGGCTCTGGCCTGGCACAGCCATTGGAAAAGAAAAATTACATTTGTATGTTGACAGCATGTAAATTTCTTCAGCTAGAAACTGTCATTAGCAGGAATAATTAAAACAGGAAGCTGCTGAGTTGTTCTTTCTTTGAGTCACATAATAAATCACAACATTATTTGCCAAATGTTTGCGTGCTAGCACTGGGCACCAAAATTGCAAGTTGCATCTGACAGCCAGGGTCCACCAGGGTGGAGAAGTGTTTGGATCCTGGCTCGGCCCCTCGCTGAGTGACTAGGCAAATTCCTTAACCTCTCTGACTTTTCCTGTTGGAATTTGGAAAGAACTGTTATAGGAATCAATATTTGATATAAAATGAACAAGATTATAACCAAAGTATCAGCGATTCTATGAATCAGATTGCTATGTGTTTGAGCTATACACTGGGAACTTATAATGGTGTCTGTATGGATACACTGAGGAGACCCAGGATAGGACTAGAGGAGGGTGGGCAGGCGACTAGCTGCAGAGTCACCTTTGCCGAGGGTGGGTTTGGGCCCCAGGTGCAGGGACAGGGTGATGGGAGGTAGTCGCACTCACACAGGGAAATAAATGTGTCCTTTCCTCCCAGCGACCTCCCTTGCTGACCTTGATGGCTGGATGACACACTGCCTGCTGCACGCAGTGATCCCTCACCAGGCACTCGGCTGTTCTCTGCTGCCGTATTCCTGTGAAACTGAGCACCTCAGTCAGGGACTGCCCTGCCCGCCATTCCCCAGGACCTGGCAGAGAGCAGGAGTTTAGCACATACTGGTCTTTACTGGATAGTCCCAAGTACCCACTTTTCAAGAATAAAGGAAGAAAGACTTCTTCCTAGGCTGACCTGCTGTCCAACCAATGGACAATCAAGATGTTGCAAGGGAGCCGCTGGCACGGGTTCAGGGGCTGCTTTGCTCATGCACCGCAGAGGTGCAGCGGGTATTTCTGACAGCGATTCTGCAGCTCAGGGCAGAGGGAAGAACAGCAAGTACAGAGGGAGCTTGACTCAGAAAGAGCTTGACTGAGCAAGGCTCTGGCTTTGTTTGGCAGCTTTTACCGGATACCATAGAAGCATGTCTCGCCCGGGGTGGTGTGGAGAGAGGCCTGTTAGCCAGTTAGGGAGAATGCAAGCCGAGTTATTTTAAGACACCCAAAACAAAAGCCATGAGGGAATCAATCTGGCTGTGACAGAGTTTTTGAGAACCCAGCATCACCGAAGAAGGGGCTCTGTTAACAGAGGGAGAAGAGGGCCCCGGGGGCAGAGGGCCTGCTGTGGGCCCTGACCTGACCCCAGGAGGTGTGGCCGTCAGCTTGGCAGCAGGGGCCCGTGTTCTGTTTACCTAAATAACAGCACAGAATGTTCCTCAAGCAGAACTGCAGTTGACTGGTGGGGGGTGGGGTCGGGGTGAGGGGGCGGGCATGCTCTAGGGGGAGGCAGCCCTGGGCACGCTGGCCATAGCAAGGTCAGGGCCGGGCCAGGGCTCCATGGTCCTGCCAGTGTACTCCAGTCTCTGGTTTGGGGAGATGGCATCTTTATGGCTTGCAGAGGTTGCAACTCCTCTTTAATAAAAAACACACAAGGAATTGGTGTTTCTCTTGAGACTGTTTATACCACCTGGTTGTACTTTCAAAAATTAATATATCCGGGGCACGAGCAGAAATCTTGAGATTTCTCCATTAAGTATGTTTTGTAGCTACGTCATTCCTTACCAGCGCACGTCAAGGTTGCCTGCTTTCCCCCCTTTCTTCTTGTTTTCCTCCTATCCCTTTCTCTTCTATTCTTCTCTCCCTTTTCTCTATTTCCTTTTTCTTCTCTTCTGTTTTTTATTCTCTTAAAAATAAAAAAAGAGAGAGAGATGATGATGATACACAGAAAGTGTGGACGTGAACTCCTAGGGTTGGGCTGACCCAGCCTCTTAGGACCCAGGGTCTTTCCGTCGCTCCCTCCTGCTCCGGGAGACAGCTTTGCTGTCACACCAGCTGCCCTCTTGGTCATAAGATGGAGCCTCAGTTCCAGGCATGACACTTTCACACCTACGTTGGTAAAGGAAATGAGTGGAGAAAATCAGTCACAAGACTAGAAGGAGTGGTGGGGACCATGGTGAATTACAGTGAATGCCCCTGCCTAGGGCATTCAAATATAAAACATCCCCCACCCCCATTGCTTCAAAATAGAAATACACTGTCACAAGCAGCTGAAAGTCATTGCTCCAAGCTTGCAGCTTGCTGCCCTGAGCTGCAGAGGATGGGTGACGTGCCCCAGACAAAGAGGGTGAAGGCTCCTCCGTCCCAGCCTCCCTGCTGTCCACAGCAGCGGGGACCCTGGGCTGCCCAGCCCCGAGCTTCACCTCCTCAGCAAGGTCCCCCGCTTCTTACGGGTTGAGGTGGTGTCTCCTCTCCTGCCCTCCCATCGCCCAGCACGTAGGCTCGTGCTCCCGGGACGGCACCCATCGCATTCACAGGGAGGCTGCACCCTCACCGCGTAGGACAGACACTCCGATGCTTTCTTCTAATCCAATCTGTAGTTTCCAGTGGTTCTCCAAGCGAACCCCGCAAACCAGAACACCATCACCCGGGCTTTCTTAGAAACAGACATGGCTGGGCCCCACCTCAGACCTGATCAGAAACTTGGGGTGGGGGGGTGGGACCTGGAGTCCCTGCAGTTTAGAGGTCAAGGGGAGCTTTAAAAAAGTATTAATGCCTGGATCCAATCCCCGCCCTCCTAAATTCTTCAATCCACAACCTAGGTATGTTCCCTGACCGGCAATCGAATCAGCAACCTTTAGGTCTACGGGACGATGCTCCAACCAACTGAGCCACCTGGCTAGGGCTCCCCACCAAGTTCTTATGTAACTGGTCTGGTGTGCAGCCTGGACTTTGGGATTTTTAAAAGTTCTCTGGATGACGCTAAATTGCAGCCAAGACTGTGAACCACTGATGTAAATAAATATGGAGACAATTATACTGTAAATGATTAAGCAGAAATGAAGAAAATGAGACACACATACTGACAAAAAAACGAAAAGTCCTCTTTACTGCTTCAAAACACAGCTCACTGTTCTGAAGCACTGTCGCATTTGCTATGTTCCCTTAGCTGCCCTTTTCCCTTTTCTGTGAGTTCAGATAGAGAGGGTCGGTAAAACAAGCTTGAACGGTAACAGAGAGCCTCCAATCACCCTCACGCAGGAGGAGAAGGGGCCCCCTTGAAAGTCCCCTTAATGCACGAGGCCCTGCCGCCACCAGCCAGCTCTCAGGACAAAGGGCATCTTGGGCTTTTTAGCCAAAGTGAAAATGGAACAGGAGCCACTTCTTAACGAAGGAAAAACACGAAACCGGAAGTATGTCTTCCTTTAGGAGGGGAATCAGTTTTAATTTAGCATGTCTGTGACTCTAGAGCAGTAAATGACATAGAATTGGCACCAGACACAGAACCTCCTTAGATGGATCGTGGAACCAAAGGTCTCAATTCAAATTGCACCAGGCCATACTCTGGACTTTTTCTGAGGTTGTCTGTCCCAAAGATCCAGGGAGATATAACCACACTCAAAAGTGTAACTGTTTCTCTCTCTCCAAGTAGAATTCTAGCCCAAGTGTCATTTAGGGCACATAAGGCCATCAACCTTGTGGTTGGTAAGGGTTCATTGGTTGTCTTTATTGTGTAAGATGGAAGCAGCTCACGGTGAACTTCCAGGCTTTTCTTCCACACCTAACGGAAAAGGGTCCCGTTTTACATTAAAATCTCAGACGTCTCCAGCAATACAAACAGCAGCTTGCTTATCGTCCTGCCACAATAGCTTACTAGGGATGCTAACAGTTTTTGAACCTAAACTGGATGGAAAACTTGGCTTTTCATTAATTGTTACTTCCAGTTGAGCTTGGGCTGGGGACAAGTCAGCCCAAACCAAATTCAAATTTTATTGTGCACCAGGCACTGCCCTCAGATTCTGTGAGCCATTCTGCAGTGGTGTTCAGAAGTCATCATTTCAAACAAGCACCCCCAATGAAATACTGGTCTTAATAACCAACAGTAATAAGTGGGGGTTCTTTGATAAGTGGCTTTTCTTCATGTTTTTCTCAACTTGCCAGTTTGTCTAAAATGGCTTATTTGACTGAAAGGTTTATAAGATAAAGCTCAATCGTTGCTGAATGTAAGGATTGTTAGGAAATGTAATAGAAAAAAGGTCATATTCATAGTAAAAACAAAAACTAGTTTACCTGGAATAAGTAAATAAAAGCTGTGTGAAACCAGTAGAGAGAAAACTGTAGAGCTTTGAGGGACAGTAAAACCCTAAATAAATGGAGAGATATATTTTATGTGCATAAATGAGAGGAATAAACTTTTCAAAACTGTAAATTCTCAAATTAATCCACAAATTAAAAGCAATTCCAATAAAAATACCAACAGTGTTTTCATTGAACTTGACACACTGATCGTAGGGAAGACCGTAGGGAAGGGAAACCGGAAGAACAATGTTATTAGCTCACCAGAGAGCAAAGCCTAGATAGCTGCACAGTAATGAATGTGGTGCTGGCTCAGGACCAACTGCTACTGAGACAGGAAAGGAAACCGTAGCAGCTAGCATCACACAGGTGACACTGCGTGAGGGAAAGACAGAATAACCCTATCAGAGAATTGTCACTCTCTTTTGGTTACAGGATAGGGACAGTGAAAAATTTCAAGGCTACTAGAGACTTAAGAAAATCCAGTCCTGTCTGGAGGTTTCCCATCGAGGCAAGGACATAACCAACACCCTAGCCCAGTGGTCAGCAAACTCATTAGTCAACAGAGCCAAATATCAACAGTACAAAGATTGAAATTTATTTTGAGAGCCAAATTTGTTAAACTTAAACTATATAGGTAGGTACATTGTTATTAACTTAATTAGGGTGCTCCTAAGCTGGCCTTTGCTAAAAAAGTCCTCAATCTGATTGAGGTACGTTCGCTGAGGTCGACCCCTTCCAACTCTCCCATCTACACTTGTCTTGTATACTTGTTTCAGATAGACGAGTGTGGATGGGAGAGTTGGAAGGGGGTCGAACTCAGTGAACGTACCTCAAAACAATGTGCCTCCCCCGCGCTGCATCTCCTGTCACCCGACCAACTGACACCCCCCCCACTTCTTCTAATGCCACTTCTTCAAAATAGACTCGCCCAGGCTGAAAACCAACTTCTGCGCATGGGCCACGGAGTTTCAATCGCACTGTACGTGCGTGCCCGCACATGGTATTTTGTGGAAGAGCCACACTCAAGGGGTCAAAGAGCCGCATGTGGCTCGCGAGCTGTGGTTTGCCGACCACTGCCCTAGCCGGTGACTTATAAGAGACTCAACACAGGTATTTTTGTACTTCTTCCAATTGAAAGCTCCATGGGGTGCCTGGCCAGCATGGCTCAGTGATTGAGCATCTACCTATGAACCAGGAGGTCAGGGTTTGATTCCCGGACAGGGCACATGCTGGGTTGTGGGCTCAATCCCCTGTAGGGGGTGTGCAGGAGGCAGCCGATCTCTCATGGATGTTTCTCTCTCCCCCTTCCTCTCTCTGAAATCAGTAACTAACAAAAAAAAGTGAAGGATAAAAATGTAAGTATGGTAATAAATTATCCCCACACAACCTATATTTTTAAGTAATTTATTTCAATAGAAATATTTCAGAAAACTGTACTTAAATTCATTTTCAAGTTAGCATATGCAAACACACCGAAGATCTCACACTCACATTTGCATATTGAACAGAAACAAAAAGTGAGGGAGGAACCGAGCTGCACATCACTCAAGGAGATCATAGTGCAGCCGAGTGCTTCGTCATGAGTACTCAAGCTCACTGGGGCAAAGGGTAAAAATGGCTTGTGTTTTCCTGCATATAATCATCACAGGGTACTTATCCCCACAGATGTTTACCTCCTATAGAGAACACTGTGGATGGGTCCCCCCACCACTCACCCACACTTCAGTAGCCTGTACAACAATGAATTTGTCAACCAAAGTGTAGAAACTATTGAGAGCCTGGTGACTTCTTATCGGCTATGCTGTCAGACCTAAGTCAATAGTTACTGGACTATCTTTGTGAATAGATCTAATACACAATATCTTCAGGGGAAACTTAGTATTTCTGACATAGTATCTAAAGCATGGCTAATATTTATGAAATTTTCTATTTAAAAAACCAGTTTAATCTCAAAGCACTCTAATTATGTATTCTTCGAATCTCATCACTACTTTGCAGCCCAAATGACCAGATCAAAATTTAAATTCTGCTAATTACTCACCCTCAAGGACCAGGGAGTTAACCCTTCATGTGGCTTTAAAGGCCATGTCTACTTGCCTACTTTGGAACAGACGAGCCCGTTCATATTTGTGAAAATAGCATCTTGACTCAGTTGAACAACAGTAGTTCCAGATCTTGTAATAATCATAGAGGAGCAAAGTGTTTCCAAGCTTTGCTTTTCCTGGGAAATTTCCTTTCATCTCTTAACTTCCCTTTAATTTATATACTGGAGTTGTTTTCACTTTCCCATCATGATGTTTTCAAGTGAACAATAACTGGTAGGGTAAGTGGCTGCTTGTTTGTTCTGAGTCTTATTTAAATATAAGAATGAACCAAACGAAATTTCATTTCCGACCAAAAGGATTCTCATCACAAGACTTCACTAGCTTTCATAAAACCTGAACACATCTTTCTGGCTGCATCATATTCTTTTAGAGATTTCCTGAAAGGCCTTATAATTAAGTATATGCTCATAGCAACTACAACAACAACCAAAAACATCAACACAAAATAAACATAAACTCCGTGACGGGTAAGAGTGCTCATCCAAAGAGCGACTTGGGTGGATCTATTTTTAATCTCCTGCCTGGAAGGAGAGGAGCAGGAAGGAAGCTTGTCTAAAAAGACTCAAAACCAAGGAGGGCTGCAACAATTACTTAGGAATATCTATATAGACTTTCTTAGACTGGATGTGAGACAGAGTGAGCTGGTGGAGAGAGGGGTAGGTAGCACTCCTGAAATAAAGGAGTAAGAGGGGTAGATAGCACTCCTGAAATAAAGGAGTAAGAGGGCCCATGATTACTGTCATACTCCATGCCTATAATTGGTCTTCAAATTGATAAGGCACTGACCAAATTTTCACCACACTATGACTTGAGATACCGTGTAATGAAACTGCTCTCAATAAGCTTAAGAGTTTGAACACAGAGATCTCTTTCATTAGAATTTTCTAAGTAGAAAAAAAAAGTCACTTTAGACACAAGCCATTTTTTGGGGGGCAAAAGCAAAAAAATACTTGAACCATTTTGAAAAGGCTGACTTCACATGAAAAACAATTATCATCAATGTGATTAAATAACAGTGTTCATATCTGAAAGCTTAGAAAAAATCAGAATACCACTCAGGCTATAAAATCTTTGAAAGAAAAAACTACAAAAGGAGAGAGAAAATAAAAGCAAACCCCAGAAGATCACGAAATCAGGCAAACCTCACCATCTGCTCAGGCAGCAGCAGTGCTAACCCTGTTCCACCGAGACACGGGCGAGTGGATCTTCATTTCCAAAAAGGGATCCAATTATTTCGAAAGCCTTTGAAGCAGAGGATTTCTGTTATGAAAGATTATCTTCTGCTGAGCAACACTGGTACCCCTTGTTTGCAGAAGATAACATGGCAGTTTAAAAACTGGTTGTGAAGGAATGTGCCTCAAAAAAACAGGAAGCATGTCAACAGTGGATCTCTTTCTTTACAAAAGTAGATGGATTAAATGTTTTGCTTCCCAGAATTAATATGATGCCTTACAGTTTTGTTTTCAGTAGCAAAGACATACAGCTTACAGATTTAACCTAAAAAATGGGGGGTGGTTTGGGGTGGGGAGAAAAAAGACCTCTGCTCAAGTAATTTGCCAGGTAAATTTTAGTAATTCCAACAGATCAACAGATCAGCCTGCCCATAGAGGGCCCCTGTTTCAACTAATCTACAGAGTGTGTACGCTATACACTGTAAACATTTTCTCCTTCCGTAACAATAGTGCTCCTTGGTCTCTTTTATAAACCTTCTAGAAGAGGAATAAAGCTACTTATAAAAACTTTGCAGCTATAAACACTGTAACTCTTGGTGCACAGAAAGAATGAATACCAGAACAGTCCACACAGAAGGTAGTGCAATAGTCTATGGCATTTCCACACAGGAAAAACATTTGTCATCGAAGCACAGGCCTAGGAGAAAAAACATTCGAACTCAAACTGTTTGAATCCCTTTTTGTAATGTTTACAAAAATGACATTTACATAGTGAAGAAAATGAAATAGGAAGGTGTGTTTGATCAATTCTCTTTCAATTCTTACATTTTGGAGATTACAGTAAAAAAATAACTGTGAAAAAATAAGCAGAGCTCAAACACACGGGGGCATGAAACCAAAAATAGTGCTCATTATGCAGTTATTTTTATAGTTATATTTTAAAAACTGGTATGTTACTTCTATGTGAAAAATAAGCTTCCGTTCAAATAAACTGTTACATGCGATGTGTCTGAATTGTATTCTGGCCAATACTATATTCTACTATCCTGGGCCATATGATATGCCAACCATTATGCGTATCATAAACTAGCTTAAATTTAAATTATTGTTTCTGTGAGCTCTTCTTGGCTTGGAGAGAAACCGATGAACTTAATATTGATGGAAATTTCAAGCTTCTGGGTCACGAATTTACTAATTTATAAAGGGCAGGCCTAATAAGAGGGAAATAAATTAATCATCCCACTAATAAACTACCTAAATATTTAACATATTTTGGAGACATATTTTCTTTGCGTGAATTATTATCAGGTATCATTTGGTGAATTGCAGATAAAACATTCACCTACACTAGTTTAATCCACTGGTTTCCATTAGCTTCAAATGCTACAATAACCTCAAAAAGCAATGACTAATCTTTTGAAAGGACAAATTTGAAGACAAAAAAACAATGGCAACTTCTATGCACAGTTATGTTAAGAGTTTCAGGCAAAAGGACTGTTTACCAAATTGAACACTATTCTTCGTCTGTGCAGGCATTCATTCATGTTTAGAGCTGAAAACACATCTTCCAGTTTAGCTCCCTCTTTGGCAAAAAAAACATCAGGCTCTGACTTCCTGGTGCCTAACTCCACAGACGTGGTTCCCCTATGACATATCTACTGTAGCTTATTTATGACAAACAAAACAAAGCAATAATAAAAAAAAATCCACAGGGTTCTCATCCATAGTATGTTTTAAAAAGCAAGTACACTATTAAAAACATTTCTTTCTGAAGAGAAATAAACAAAATAAGAGATTTTAAAAAATGCAAAATAAAAGTCAGATGTGCAAGGTCTACACAGTAATACTGCTGGCTCCGCAGGAGGTGTCCCTCCATGTACCCAACGTGGGTCAAGCTCGGGAGGTCGTTAATTTAAACATCACCCAGCACAGGCAACACTGTCCTCTTCAGCCTGTGTCACTTTCCACAAAACCAGAAACGACGGCCTTTCTAACTCTGCCATAAGAGAAAAATATCTGCACTCTTAATATCCCTTGGAAACAGAGCTAAATGGAAAAATGCACGGCTCAGAAAAAGCTCTTCTGCTTCCTTTTGGATAGATTTTTTTTTTTAGCTAATTAGTCTGTGGGCAATATTTTCTATTGATGTTTCATAGATTCAAGAATGAAATACTTATGACAAAAAAGTACAATGTTTTCTAAGAATACAAATGCGAACAATTTTATGTAAGGCCCAAAGTAACAGAGCCTGGTAGGAGGTATCAGACAGAAGACGTTCTTACTCTGGGCCAGTGCTAAAACCTATGATGCCTCATGAGTTTATAACATCCAACATAGCCTTTGTTCAAATGCCATTTTTTGTTAAAACTCTAAGGTATCTTATCTTCAATCTTATTATTTTTTTAGTGATTCAACATTTTGGATATTAAATGCATTACTGCATAGAAGAGCCCTCATAAAACTACTTGGTCAACTACTGATTTCATAGCAAGTTTCCAGGAAAATGTTTTGCAATAAAGAAAAGTTGTATAAGGAGAATTTTGATACTTTAAATTCTCAGAATCTCAACCTCTTACCTTTTCCCCTCTTAAAATTATTTTGTATACCTTAATAAAATGAACACATACATATATGGAATCTCTTTTAAACAAATGTGGCCCTGAATCTCATATTGAACAAAAATAATGAAAATGAATTTAAAAAAAACCTGGCATTGTGCACAATAAACAAGGTAAAGGAAAACATCAATTTATCTCCTTGGTGTAAAAATCACCTGTGACTGGTAGAAGAGAGAATCCAACTAAAATGAAAAAAGTAATGACTGTAAAATCTCAAGGAAGTTTAGGTTGGGATGCAATCCCTACTACGCAGATCTGTGGCCCAACAATGAACTCATATAGAGGCTAACCTTAAACGCAGTTAAAAACAACCATGTTTTCTGGAGCCTACATGAAAAGTGTCTGGCAGGTGAACACTCGGCCTTTATACCCCTGCAGGAAGTCGTGTTCCCCATACAGTACTAAATCTCAGAAGTTTAGTGTTTAAAAATATCTTTCCTCATCCAAAACCAAACAAAATCCCTCCCAAAGTCCCAAACAAAGTCCCAACAACTCACATTACAACATTTCTAGTTCCTCGTACTATGAGAGCATGAGGCGGCAGGCAAACGGAGGCCA
This sequence comes from Myotis davidii, assembly GCF_000327345.1. Taxonomy (NCBI): domain Eukaryota; kingdom Metazoa; phylum Chordata; class Mammalia; order Chiroptera; family Vespertilionidae; genus Myotis; species Myotis davidii. Next base: position 2,426,149 of record NW_006284340.1, read on the forward strand.
AACACACTTTCAGGGAGGCTGCTGGAAGAATGCTGCTTATCAGATCTTTACACTTTGGTTCAAAAACATTAATACCTTTATACCTTGGTTCAAAACCAGCTCCTCACGTAACCCATCAGAATGACATTTTTCCTTTTTAAAGTGTATCTGAAAAAGGCGATCCCCCCTCCAAAATTAACACAAAGTTAAAAGAAATGCAAATGGGCTACGATCTATTCCAAGCACAGCACCGCCAGGAGATCACACACACTATTTGGTGTTTGGTGTTGGTTTTCCTTGCGTTCTTTTAAGGCAGTGGTTTCCACAGGTCAGTTCAGAGATAAGAAGCGTGGTCCATGGCAGTTAGTTTTGCAACTGCAATTGGTTCTCTGGGAATGTCTCACTTCATTCCCTGGAATTAGTGCTTTTTTGGTTCAGAATCCGGAGGCAGAGAGGGAAGCTCGGCTCCCCTGGCACAGGACTGGTTTTCGCTGGCGCCGGTCCACCAGGCCTCGCTCCCACTGTGGAGCAACAATTCACCTCTTCTTTCGTAGGCTTTTACTCGAAAGTCATCAAGTTTGTAGGAACCTAAAAAATACAAGCATTACAAAACATTGTTTATTTATTTATTTATTCAAAATATATTTTATTGATTTTTTACAGAGAGGAAAGGAGAGAGATAGAGAGTTAGAAACATCAATCAGCTGCCTCCTGCACATCTCCTACTGGGGATGTGCCCGCAACCAAGGTACATGCCCCTGACCGGAATCGAACCCGGGACCCTTGAGTCTGCAGGCCGATGCTCTATCCACTGAGCCAAACCGGTCCCGGCACAAAACATTATTTATTTTTATTAAAGTATTTTTCAATTACAATTGATGTCCAATATTTTATTAGTGTCAGGTGTACAACCCTGTGATGAGACATTTTACAACATATGAAGTGATCCCCCGATACTTCTGGTACTCACCTGGCACCATCCAGTTATTAGAATATTACTGGCTATATTCCCTATGAGGTACTTTACATCCCCATGACTACTTTGAAACTACCAATTTGTACTTCTTAATCCCTTCGCTGTTTTCAGCCAGCTCCCTATTCCCCTTCCCCTCTGGCATATGTCAGTCTGTTCTCCCTATCAACGAGTCTGTTTCCATTGTATTTGTTCTTTTGTTTTTTAGATTCCACATATAAGTGAAATCATGGTATCTGTCTTACCCGGTAGGTCCATTCACAAACTGACAGTATTTAAAAGTTGTCCTTCAAAGTACCTTTTTAATCTTTCCTTGTCATTTTAAGTGAGCCCAAATGTTAAAATCTTTCTGACCTAAAATATCTTTTTGAAAAAATTATATTGGGGTGACACTGGTTATTAAACCTATAGAGGTTTCAAGTCTACAATTCTATATACATCATCTGTATATTGCATTGTGTGTTTACCACCCAAAGTGAAATCTTTTTCTGTCACCGTATATGTGACCCCCTTAAACCTTTTAAAGTATCTTTTTTTAAAAGGTTTTTTTATTGATTTTTATATGTGAGCGCGAAACATCGATGTTATGTTTATGTCTGTTCAACCAACTGGTGACTCAACTTTATTTATTAAAGTACATATTATTGATTTCAGAGAGAAGGGAGAGGGAGATAGAAACATCAGTGATGAGTGAGAATCATTGATTGGTTGCCTCCTGCATGACCCCTACTGGGGATCGAACCTGGGACGCTTTAATTCGAAGGCCAACGTACTCTATCAAATCAGCTAGGGCTGTGACTCAACGTTAAACCTGTAATAGGGATTGGGGAAAACAATACAATGAATTTATTCTCCTTGGCAGCTAAAAGCCTTTGTTTCAGTAAAATAAAAACAAAAATATCCAAATGGTTTTGGGTTTCACTGCAACCACAGAAAACCACATCAACCTGTTAGTAGAAATAACGATGAATCAGAATATATTTTATTAATTTGAAGTGCCCCCTCTCTTTAACCCCTCTAGAACTACATTCCCTTGCCTCTCCCTATATTCTACCAGCATACTCTTATTTTGAACAACTGAAGCTCATTGCAGCTTCAGGGTCTTCGCATGGGGCGGTTCCCGTGGCGGTTCCTTCTTATCATCCAGGCCAATGTCATCACTTAGGGGAGACGTTTGCTGCTCTCTCCTATTTATTTAAAGTTGTCTCTACTCCCCGCGCTCTGCATCACATCATTCTATTTTGTTTTCTTGTATAGTTTTCACTATTTGAAAGTTTATTTGTTCATTTCTTTATTGCCCATCTCTCTAGAATGTGCACTACACATCTTGTGGACTGCTGTCAACAAGAAAAAGAATAAGAACAAGAACATATTCCCCCACTCCATTCAGAAAATTAGTCTACTTCTCTTTAGAACTCTTACACACATGCCCAAGTTAGGGACTCTCTGAGCATTAAGAGAAATGCTCACCTGCTGTTTGTTGCTTTGGCAGGCAGCACTCAAATGCTTAAACCACAGCATTGCATTCATCCTATTGCCAGCTTGAAACTTGTATGAATTTCCTAAAATCATAAAAAACAAAGGGAAAATAATAAAAACTTAAGGACTCTGACATATAACAATTCTGCCAGCTACCAAACCAAACTAAAACAAGACTACAGTTCTCCGTTTCAGAAGTCTATTTCTTCAACACCTGATTCTCCAGCACAAACAGTTCTCTCTGATACATTCACATGACGTCACTTATGCAGAAAGTAGCTGTTCTGCTGTCTGTGAACTGGAAGAGACGTAAATGCATTTCCTTAAGTGTCTGTTAGAGTAAATGATACCTAAATAAAATGGTTTGGCTTCTGTAGATTCGTATGTGTGGCTGCGTGTGCAGAGTATCGGTTCTCAATACTGCTTAGATGATCTATTCGCAATGCTAACGTGAGGTTTTCACAGGCCTCCGTGCTTTAACACTAAGTGACTAACACTCAGACGTTAGTATTTAATGTGAATAAGGATTAATTAGCTAACATCAGTAACAGCTACCTTTTTAGTTACATCTGTTAAAAATTATTATAGCTTTCTAGGCCTATTGAGGGCTCTCAGGGAAAATATAAGAAGGCACCCTTTTCTCTTAGAAAATTAGAAATTCATCTGTGTTGTGTATATTTAGTAAACCTTATGTTAACTCTAATTCAAGACTGACACATAATTTTTATACGGTTCTATGTACTAAGGTAATAAACTGAGAAAAGGATGAATTCATGTACTATATAGACTGCCTTAAGTTGAGCGTTACTCCCTTTTTTTCAATTGACCTAAGTTCTTGTTATTTCCCAATTGTTACCAACTTCTACTTTGCATTCAATGGCCCAAGAGCCTAATCTATATTTAGACATTATACAACTTTTCTTTGAGATTTTAACATTCAAAGAGCTTTTTCACTTTCAGAAGCAATGGTTTGCCTTCACCACATATTCAATTATTCCAATTAAAATACTGTTTTGCTTGCTCAACTGAGATGCAGACATCAGATTAATCTAAATAGAAAGCATTTCTACAATGAAGTTTGCCACAATTATTATTTTTTCTGTGTTCAACATGTTGCTTACATTTTTATTTGAAACACTTCATAATACTCTAAAAGCAGACTACCTGTTGATATGAAATACATTCTGAATAAACAGAGGTCAAACTATAATGTACAGCCCATAAAAGGTAACGCTGCGTTTCCTTGCTGGCTTCCTGGGGTGCTTTTCAACAGCCAGAGGTGGTCTGAGGAGGAGCAGCAGTCACGCTGGGACCTGTTCTGACTGCCACCTCAGGTAGGACCAGCTGGCATGTGATTCTACAGCCACCCTCCAACATCTCTATTATATTTTATGAGCAAAGTATTATAATTAAAATTCTACTTCTTTGGAAAGTGCTGTAAGTCAAATAAGCAATTAATTTGATTAAAAGTAATGGAATAAAAATCATTTAAAGGAAAACCTCTGCCACATATAGAACTTAAGAATAACAATTTAATTCCGGGTACAAATGAAGGAGTACTATGTATATGGCAAACCACTGAGATTTTAAAGCAACAGTGAGCCATACATAGATTCTCAAATTCCTTCCCTCCCTCCCTCCCTCCCTCCCTCCCTCCATAAGCTTATTAAATAAGCATTTAATAAATATTGATCTCATTACTATATATTATGTGACAGAAATATTTCTCAAGAGATGAACCTATACAAATCTTCCCCCAGTCAAGTATGAACCCAGTGAAACAGGCTTTGGTTACTATAAAGTTACCTACAAGCCCCGGTGACTCGAAAGCAGTGATGGCGAACCTTTTGAGCTCGGCATGTCAGCATTTTGAAAAACCCTAACTTAACTCTGGTGCCGTGTCACATATAGGAATTTTTGATATTTGCAACCATAGTAAAACAAAGACTTATATTTTTGATATTTATTTTATATATTTAAATGCCATTTAACAGAGAAAAATCAACCAAAAAAATGAGTTCGCGTGTCACCTCTGACACGCGTGTCATAGGTTCGCCATCACCGATCTAGGTTAATGCACATTTGTAATGTCTCTTTTTCAGACCTCTCTGAAAACCACCACCAGGAGCCATCATCACCATCCATCCTACCACAGACACATTCTTATTTGATGTTGATTTGAACTGAGAGGTAGAAAGACAACTAATGGTTATCTTGATGGCTCATCCTCTGCAAAGTTTGTGTGTCAGGGAGAGCATCTTCAGTTTCTCCCAGTGAGAGATGAGACCTGTGACTTCGTGCTGGTCAGGTGTGCTCAGGGCCTCTTACGACTAAATTGGGCCCCTGTGGAGACACTCGCCTGCCTTCCAGATCTTTCTCAGCTTCAACTCTTTGTCAACACCTAATTGTCCCACCGTCCATTCCCAAAGAGCAGGACTGCTAGTGGAACGATAAGGTCATCCATGTTGTTTGATCTGTTACTGTGCTCCCCCCTCTCCCCTTTCTGATAGGAAACACAGCTGCCTTTTAATACAGATGTTATCTTTCCCCCAGTTTATGGAGATATACTTGACTTAAACCATTGTGTAAGTTTAAGATGTACATTGTAATAGGGGTGTTCTCTTAAACTGAGTGCTATCAGACACTTCTGTATCTCTAAATGATTAGACACACATCTGAACAAGAACTATATATATGCAAAAATATTCTTAGCATGTGCTTATTTTTCTAGTTTTTTAAAATATTTTTATTGATTTCAGAGAGGGAGAGGGAGAGAGGGATAGAAACATCAATGATGAGAGAGAATCATTGATCGGCTGCCTCCTGCAGGCCCCCTACTGGGGATCGAGCCCGTAACCCAGGCCTGTGCCCTTGACTGGAATGGAACAAGGACCCTTCAGTCTGCAGGCTGACACTCTATCCACTGAGTCAAACTGGCTAGGGCACTTTCTAGTTTTTTTTTAAAGTTACACTTTAAAGACAAATCCCATTCATGAAAAGGCTGTGAAACAATGCTAACAATTTAGAGAAGAAATACTTACATGTTTTCTTTCTGTAGCTTTTAGAGACTTGGCAGTGTAGTAAAAAAGTTGTGTCCCACACAAAGCTGCCCAATATTTTGTCCAAGATGCTACCTGGAGAGGACAAACACATGAATACACGACGGAAATGCTGCCGACTCCTCAGTGCCATGGTCGTTAGCTCTGCTCCACTTCAGCCCCTTCCATCTAACCTCAGAGCACAACTTCTGAAATCTTTAACTCAAGCACTACATTCACTTCCACTTAATATACTGTACTAGTACTTGCATTCAGATAATTATCCATCCCATCAAGAATCCTATCACTTTTTCATATTGTCTAGTATTGCCATGACCTTCCCATCCCATGTCCCCCTTCCCCTTTCTTCTAGAAAAGGGGGACATGGGTCTGCACTATACCCATTCCCTTCCAAATTCTTTAATCTCACTGCTTGCTCTCCTGACATAACCCCAACCCTAGTTAATCTAACCATCTTTTTTTCCCTAGCAACACTTTCTCATAGATCATCCATCTCACCAGGCCCATACTTCAAATACTACCTATATGCTAATGACTCTCAAATCTCCATCTCTGGCCATCACCTCCTCTACTCAACTTCTGAATTGTACTTTTTACAGAGCCAAACTGACATCTCCACTTGCAGCCCCAGCCTCTCTTTGACTTCATCTCTTCCACCTACTGCCCGCTCAACGCTTCAACTACACAGGTCACCATGTCTCCTGAACTCAAGGTCTTCTCATGGCTAACTCACCTTCCTCACTCAGACCTCGGTTCAAATGCCTCCCGTGGTGACAACTCTCCTGATGCCATCACTGTCCATCCCATCTCCTCACTTTAAGGGCTAGTTCTCCCACTGGAACGCCATCTCCATGAGGCAGGCGCTTGCTCACTGCTCTATTTCTGGCATCTGGCACACGTTAGGTGTGGTAAGGCCTCAGCTGCTATGCTATTCTTTGTTCACTAGCTAGCTGGTCTCGTGTAGCCTCTGGATTATAATGTAAGCAGCAAAAATCAGATTGCTTAGGTGCAAGAAGCCCGCTTCATCTTCAAAAACTTTAAGTGCAGATATACATCAAACTTTATTCCAAACTAGATGTAATGTTATTTGAGAAAAGAAAACAAATCTCTCTTTAATCATCAAACTACTGTGTTGCTGTTGGGGAAAAACTAGTTCTGAGTTACATGTGAAAATCTTTGTTCCACCAAACTTTTTTTTTTTTAAAACATAATTATGGTTTGGAAGACATTTAATATCTGGGGTTATTTCACCTGGAAAACAAACCTGCATTACTGAGTTCAACAACTAAGAACCAACAACAACAACAACAACAACAACAAAAAACTGATTGAATTCCATTTTAGGGTTAACTTTCTTTTCTCTATTTTTCCTGAACTTATTACTAAAATACTTCTGTACAGTATGTACTTTAAGGTTCTCTGAGAAACAGTTTTGAACAAGAACTATATTAGAGGGCAGAGAAGTACAGGCATGCTTTAAACTCCCTACATGTATGATTCAACTGAAATCTAAATTAAGAAACATGGGGGGGCGAGATAGGGGTGGAGGAGGTCAGTGGGGGGGGGTAGAAAAGGGGGACATCTGTAATACTTTAAACAACAAAGATATGTTAAAAACAAACATGGAGAGGCAAATGTGTACCTTAAATCACTTTAAGTGAACTATGTATGTCATTTTATTTCAATTATCTTCATATTTCTTAGGGTCCTGTACATTTATATATTTTTAGAAGTGTTAAAATATGATAAAATCTTACTGTAGGCTTTTTGCCTTCCTTTAACAAAGTTTTTCTCTTGAGAACACCTTGAATAGTAACAGCTCCTGGATATAAATGTACTGCCAAATCTTCTGATTCTGCAGAACTATAATAATGAAACGAAAAAAAAACAAAACAGGTAAGAAAGCTTTTGTGTATAGTAGTTATCAAATAGGTACTTAAATGAAATGTAATTATTCTTTTATTTCAAAACTTTGTTACTTTATTCAGAATGAGAAGACACTGACAATTATAAAGGTTTACTGATCTGAAATTTATAAGCTGTTACAAAAGTTAATCTGGAAGTTATTCAAGTCAGCAGATGGTTAAAAACACACACTTTATTACATATTTGAACAAGTATAATTTAGAAAGAATAGAGTAATTTAATTTAGTAAAGATCAAATAAATTTAAGACATGCTTCTTCTTAACATGCCACACTGCATCACTGCTGTAAATTTCCCCCCCATTAGAAACCTTAAGTCCTGGTAGGAAAGATGAGGGTTCTATTTGTTAAAAGTATTTAAGCATGTAAAACTCAAAAATAATAAAAGCTCAAAAAAAGAAAGAAGAAAAACACACACATTTAATTCCGAATAGTTGAAAGTAGTAAAAAGCAATAGAAACATATGTTTTTAAATTGGATTTCTGCAATCAATTTTAATTACATTTAAATGCTTCGAATGCATAAATATTTGATTATAGCCTAACTCCCAAACCCAAGATTTCCTTTCCATATATCTTAAGAAAACCATTGAAAATAACCAAACATTTATATATGTCTCCCCAACTGAATCAAGTTCCTATATTTAAAACAAGAGTAATTTTCATAGTAAAAATCTGGCATTTTCTGGTGATCTGAGTGGCAGAATTCCTGTAACAGTGATGAAAACTAAAGTTTGCCAATTTATTCCTTTATGATTATTTAGGTGTCTTCAAAGTGACTTAAACGCCAAGAAACCATCAGAAATTTCAGGCTAGAGCTATTTATATTCAGGGAGGTATATAAGAGATTAGACACCATCAAAATGACACAGGTTCACTTGTAAAGTTGGCTATTTTGTTGTGTTATCCATTTGTTGATTACCCATTACCACTAACCTACAGTCCCCGAATCAATGCGCATTACTCTTATTTTCTTCTGCAGCTAATACAGGGCAGAAAGAGGACTCAGTTTAACTAGATGAACAATGGAATGAACATGCATTTAAATACACAAGTATTATTTAATGAGACAGACTAGTCTAAATTCAGCACTTGCAGTTTATTAAAAAAAGTTCTTTCAAAAGGCAAATCTGACTAGCAAAGTAAATTTTTTGATTTTAGCATTTGAATAAGGCTACAAGTGGATTTTTATATTGCTCATCCAATAACTTAACAGTGTTAGAAAGACCTGTGCAGTTAAAAAGTTACCAACTTGGAATTATTTTTAAAATGTGACATAAAGATGCAAGTTTTAGCAATTAACTTTGTGGATCAGAAAGAATAATTCAAATTAATCTCTAGATTAAATCTTGGAAACTTTCCTAGGCATTTTTTTCAGTCTTTGAATCAATTAGTTGAGAAAGAACAGAAATGATGTGAAACCACACCCATGTAAGCCAATCACCAACACCAGAGGGGAGTTCTGTGGCCCCTGAATGCAGGGGAATTGTACCTGCTGGCCTTCATGTGGCTTCGATAGCCATTTCGTGCCACTCGTGTCATCGGGCCGAGAGAATGGTACAATCTGTTCCTGTTGGATTCCATTATAAATTGTATATATTACATATACTTTAATTCACACAAACATCATCAGTACCTAGAACAGCATAATAATTTTTGTGTAATAAAGCTTTCTAAATCTTACAAAAGGTTAGTCTGTGATTGTTTCTGATCCTTTTTAAAAGCATGCAGCATCGATTTAAAAAACTTGTTTCTTTTACTATTGATGCTAGAATTAATATAGCTGCTTAGAAAACATCATACATTTATATATACATTCACTTTCACAAATCCGCTAAAATAATTAAAGAGCAATTTATAACCAGGTACTACCAAAACTGAAAAATACTCCAAAAAATACTTTTGTTTCTATTCTAGTGCTTGGATGCCAGTTTAAATATGACACCTGAATTCATATAAATAATTCATTTTTATTATATGTCCCTATGAAGACACCTAAAAGCAATGTGGCCAGTAAACTTAAAAAATTAATGTTGCCAAAACACCTTATTTTCCTTCCTACCCTTTGTGTTAAATCCAAGAAAACGAATAGAGAGACAAACTGAGTAATAAATAAAGGCATTGTTTTCCTTCCATGTCAATTGAAATAAATGATAAAGCCAGCAAGTGATAACAATGGTATGAATTAATATTTACCCAAAATGGCGTATAATGCTTAACAAAAGAAAATAAACACACACATAGACACCAATACTTCTTTGCCTGGGAAAAGCCAAAAGTTGATAAATGATATTTAAAACAAAAAGCATTATTTTAGCAACTGAAGCAGCAACCTATTTGATGTCTCTCTAGGAAGTGAGAAGAGTAAATGGCATGTTTAACATTCAGAGTACTACTTTTAAGTTCATTATCTATAGGTAGTATTTTAAATCTTAGTTCTTTATTCATTTATTATTATTTCATGTCTGAGTCTTCTGGGCAGCTTCAATTTGCTCTCAAAATGTTTCAAGAGCCACTGATTTAAACTTGGCATGAGTATAGCAGATTTTTTTTTTGCTGCAAATGTCTGCAAAGCAAAACATTTGTCATAAAAAAAGAATTGTTCTGAGATGTGAAGGTAACACCATTAAATACTGTCTTTGAAAATAACCTGCAGGGATGAGAACAAGTTATCCACACCACTCTGGTTATTCACTAATATCTCAAGCAATCTGAGAAACAATTTTCTTCATCAGTATTTTTTATCTAAAGATTACAACACACTCTATAACCAACATGATGGTATTATGCTCTTTCTAGAGGGAAAGAACTAAGACAATTTGTATATATAGCATGTGCTAGAGGCAACTCTTGTGTTTTTCCCATTTCAGGCAAACCCAAATAAAGAGATAGAAAGTAAAAGTTGGAAGAAAAATAATATGCAAAAACAAACTGCTAAGAATCCCCCAAAACAAAAAAAAACAAAACTTGGGAACACTGATAGTGTAGAAAGGCTTAGGAATACTTTAATATATTGAGTTTCCAAGTAAAATCTTAATCATATAATGGTGAGAATTCTTTATAAAGTGTCATCGAGAATGACGTTATAATTTTCCAATTAAACAACAAAATTCAAATGCAGTTTAATTTTAAGTATGTATTTAGTAGAATTGTTTTCTATTAAAAGTCACTGATACGAAGTTAGATAACTAAATATTTCAATTTTATCAATTTTAATATGACATTCAAAATTCAATCTAAATGATACTCTCGCTTAGAAACATAGCTTGCTTAATATATAATAAATTACAATTACTTTAGTCAAGAGTCAAGTGCCGTATAAGTATGAAAATGGCAGGAATGAAATGGTCAGAGACAACATAAAAGCCCTAATGAACATTTAATATATAACATGTATTTGCACTGTTTGGCTACATTTTTAAGGTCATCTTATTTGGAAGTTCAATGTAACATGACGTTTGCTGCAGGTCAGTGACGGCTTTTATAGCTTAAAGCAAAAGGAAAGGAGAATGCATGCATAGTATCTCTATATATAAAAGCCTAAGTGACCCTTACGACCATTGACTGGTTGATCAGTCGCTATGACACACAATGACCACCAGGGGGCAGCTGCTCAACACAGGAGCTGCCCCCCTGGAGATCAGTGTGCTTACATAGCGGGAGTGCCGCTCAGCCAGAAGCTGGACTCATGGCTGGCAAGTGCAGCTGTGGCCACGGGAGCCTTTCCGGCTGCCTGCCGCTTTAGCACTGCTACATCCCTTGGGGGATGTTGGACTGCCGGCTTCACCTGATCCCATAAAAGGCAGTCCAACATCACCTGAGGGATCCGGATTGTGAGACGGCACAGGCCAGGCTGAGGGACCCCATCCGTGCACAAATCTGTGCACCGGGCCTCTAGTTTCAGGATAAAACTGTGTCCTCTGTGCAAACTTAGTGACAATTTAAATTCAAACTTTAAACTGTTTTGCTTACAGTATAATTTAAAATTTACTAAGTCATTTTGCCCTTGACAAAGCAGCAGAGAAGGAAGTTGATCATTCTACTGAATGTCTTAAATTACTTAAATCAACCAGGATTTTAGGAAATAATTTTACTTTTCAACACATAAATAGATACATTGACCATGATTATTTTTTTAAAATTATAATTTTAAATGTGCTGAAATTTATATACTTGTGTTAAGCCATCAAATAAACATGTATTTATTAGGTAAGACTCAATTCCAGACTTAAATATCAACTTCTAATTTTTGCCACCAGCAGGAAGTTCCTTAGAGTTATATAATAAATATTATCTCTTAAATATCATATTGTCATAGGTGAATTATATTATTCATATACTTTCAGACAGACCAAAAAACAAAAACTCAAAGCAGTTCAAACGGACAATTTTCTTACCTTTCAAAAGCAGGCCATGAGGTCTCTTCACTTAGTTCAGAACCATCACTGCTACCTAAAATTACAAGTTATTCTATTTTTTAAACATCAGAATTTCAGTTTGAGTTTTTTAATTTTAAAAATAGTTTCTCTAGCTGTGCTTCACCAACATATTAATTCTTTATTCTAATATTATTGCTGCTAAATTTATTTTACAATATATTAGAATACAGTTGACAAGAAAATAAATTAACATAAAAACATTTTTGCATGTCTACTTATAACTCAAATTCATTCTGTTAGTAAACAAATTTCTTGTATGATCAGAGAATGCATATAAGTACAACATTTTTCCTTACTAGGTCTGTCATAAGACCAATATAATTATGAAATTCTTAGAGGTCCATGGCATTACTTTGAACCGGCGACCTCTTGGTGCATGGGACAATGCTCAACCAACTGTGCCCCACAAGCCAGGGCACCATCACAAATTATTAACTTCAATATTACTAATAAGATGAGCCTATGTCTAATAGCTACTTTGCTTTACTCAAATTTTCTGTACAGTAGGTCCTTGGGTTATGTCAGAAATCCGTTCCTACAGTGCAATGTAACGCGATTTTCGCTGTAAGTTGGAACCCACCTACATAAGCACCTACGTCACTCACATGGAGCACATACCCAGCAGGGATGAAGTGAAACAGTAAAAAAAATGGAAAATATAACAATTCCTGACCTTCACTTGTGGTAAATAAATAATAAAAACATAAAGCACTTATGTACATACGTCAAAATGACGGAACTTTTTTTTTAAAAAAAAATAAATGGGAGATGGCGACATAACCACGAAACGACGTACGTTGAGTCCAATGTAACCCGAGAACTGTCTGTACTTGTAGTAGGGATAATGATATTTTTCCAGCTGAATTTTGTTAAACACCACATTTTAAATAAGTTGGAACCCTCCAGAGAAATATTTCTCACCTATTGATATTCCACTAGACAGAGTTGAACTTTCAGCTTGACCTCGAGATGGTGCGTGGGGCTCCATGACGCTATCATCTAAGAGATGCGTTGGCCCTGCATTTGGGAATGTTGCACTCTTAAACTCTGCTGTGTTCATTTTATGAATGAAACTGGAAAGAAAGAAAAATATTTCATTACTGTTACTATTTCAGGATATAAAAGATACTCCTTATAAAGATCCAGGAAATACTAGTAAAAGATTTATCCACTATCCTGAACTTCTGAACTCTCATACTAATGAACACACAGATTTTATTTAGCATGAAGGTCTCAAACTAAGAGTGTAGGTAAAGTATTTTAGGAAACAAGGCCATATCTACTGATGTAATAGAGAATGCTTTAAGTCTCCAGTCTATTAAAAAATTGTTTTCATACTCACTTTTGAAAAATAGGTATTATATTTTCACAAAAATCATGGCAAAGGTGAGCCATAGGCCCTGTTTTGAAAAAAAAAAAAAAAAGATCTTGCAAAGCTTAAGAAATTAAATATAAAATCATTTCCCACTGTTTATATTTAGGAATAGAATGAGTAATTTATATAAACCTTAATTTATGGTGACAAGCATTAATTGTCTTGATAAAAAAAAAGGTTATAATTTAAAAGTAAAATAGTATATTGCTTTCCTGATTTCATTTATGATGATGCTCTCTGATACTCATTTATCTCCCTAAAATGTGAAGGCACTGTTGGGGAAAAACTCATTTCCAAATTAAGGTAAAGGAAGAAATAAATGATTTTAGGCAAACAAGATATTTTCCTGTATACTGTATACTATAGTATACAAAAAATTATGAGGACACTATTTTCTGTTTAATAAAATAAACAGAAAATAAATCAACTGAAAATGATTTGAAAATTAGAAAGAGAAAATGAAAAATGCTGACTTATAACCCAGGCTATGGCACTTCCTGTGTCCATGTGGAATCAGGTTCCGAGGGGATGGCAGTGTGTGAGGTAACAAGGCTCCTTCCGCTGCCACACTTCTTCCACTTTGTGGAGATCCCAGTTCAGGACCTAAGGGGTCAATTTAAAAAAAGGCGGGGGGGGGGGGGAAGAGAGAAATTTTCAAGATTGTCCTCCTATTTTAATCCCTTCATATAAAAAGTGGTTTAACTTTTAAGATGTTAATTCCACTTAATTAACTGAAGATGAGAAATAGTTCTTCTGTACGTCTTAAAACACAAAATCCCAAAGCACACAAAATCTACTGATTCCTGTCTCTCTGATGTGCACTAAGTAGGCGGGATAACTATTTCCCCCGTTACAGAGGCAGAAGCAGAATGGACAGAGTTGGGCTCAGGGTCTCCCACCGCAGGTGACAGACACCTGGACTGAGCACTCAGTCTCCCCGCTCTGGTTCACAGCTCTATTTTTTAGTTTACAGGCAGCTTCTTTTTAGGTAAGATAAAAAACACAACTCCAAAGTACACAGATTTGCAAAATATCACTGTAAGAAAAGCAAACGTAAGAGATTTGGATAGAAATGTTTTCCTTGGCTAGGAATACTCTCCCCACAAAACACAGTCCATCCATGGCTTGTTCTCTCGCTTCCTTCATACATTATTAGATGGCTCTTCAAATGTTTTTTAGAACACAGAGTAATATGAAGCTTATTACCAAGGTCTGTGATTGAAATTTTAAAAAAGGCACTTGTCAATTATTTACTAAATAATAAGTAGTCTTCAATTTTATATTTTTTAATATGTGTGGTATATATGTAATACCCTCATTATAATGCAACAGGTAAATTAAGGACTATGACTATATTTTAAAATAATTCAGTACTTGACCCAGTATTAAAGTAAAACTTAAAAAAATTAACTCACTAAAATTGACTTAATTATTCGAAATAGAATTTTCCATTTGACCACAGAAATTTCTAATGTAATCAATACTCATAGTCTAGCACAGTGTATTCTTAAAAAAATAAAATAGACATTCATAAACATTTATCTGTTATTTTCTGTCTGTGGTATCTATTTTCCTTGATTAGTCAGAATATCTTTTTTCCCCCTTTTTAAATTAAATTTATTGGGGTAACATTGGTTAATATGACAGAATATCTTTTTTTTACATTATTGACAAACTACAAGTAACAATTTTTTAAATTAAAAACCAAAAAAGCCCAAGCAGAAAAAAACATGTATTTTAATACTAAAAGTAAATGTTGCATGCAGTATAAAATGTGCTAAGTATTTACTTACTTTGCAGCATTTCCCTTCCCATTAGGTTACCCAATTTATTATGGTAACAAGAGAAAATGCACTAACCTACTAAGTCTTCCCTAGAAGCAGCAGAGCGTGGTGTGCTTGTCCCTGGTTCTATCTTTAATGAAAGCCTGAATTCCAAAAAGAAACAAAACACATAAAATGACCAACATTTGACAAGCTAATATTAACATCATGTATTTTCCCACAAATGAACTAAAAACATTTTAATAAAAGAGTCTCAGCTACATATTTTTCTTTGAACACAAACTTGAATAGTTAAGTCTCCTATCTCTTTCACACTAAGCTGATCTTATGGTTATTCTAGGAAATATTAGAAAAGGGCATAAACATTAAAAAGTCACATTTAAAAAAAGAAAAATCTCCCAAAACTACCCCAACGCTGTCAAACAATTCATCACTTTTAAAGATATTTGATGAATGACTAAAAGGTGATTTACACTGGAAGTTATATTGATAACTGATACTTAATTCAGGAACTTTCACATATATTATTAAATATATTATGCAAATTCTTCCTACAATCTTTACTAGAAGGGCTAATGGCTTCTGTAGCACTGAAAGTTTAAAAAACACCTTATTTAAAACTCACCATACAAAAAACTAACCAACTCATCAAAAGACAGGTCTGTACAAATAAAAAGGGTTGCTTGCAAAATTCCTGATAAATCCCTGCTCTAAGTCACAGTTTATTAGTTGGTACTTAACTTCCATATAGGATCACAGGCATAGTTTTGAATTCCACAGCAAAAAGAGATTATGATTCCTATCAATGGAAACTATTTCATGAAATAGGATACTAAAGCCATTGTGGAAAATTCTTTGGTATAGTCCACAAAGCCTATTAGATGCATTTGTCTGAAAATTAATGAAGCCATTTTATTTTTAGCATTCTGTCAACTGGATTTATGAAATTACATAATACAAGTGACATTCATAATGATAAATCTATTATAGGTCATTAACTTATCACTTCTTTGGTAACCTAAGAGGGGATTACATATACATATATTCCAATCATTGGACAGTATTAGATGCATGTGCTGAATATGATTAACTAGAACTCTCTGCTTTTTCTTTTTACAGAGCAGTTTAATCACTTGGGCTGCAGACTACACTGAACTCATTCATTTAATAGTTATTGAGCATCTGCTTTGTGTTGGGCACTTTGGTCTCATGGACTATAATAGGAGACGAAGGCAGACATGGTGGCCCTGCCCTCCTGAAGATCATAGTCTAGTAGGTGTAAGACAAAGAAGTAAACAAAATAACTACATTTCCTGACACAGAAGCAAAACAGAAGAAACAGCAAGGAAGCTATGGGTGAATCACAGGGCTGTCAGCAGCAGCAGCACATCACGGGCAGCAGCACAGAAGTGGAGCATCATGAAAGTGCAGCAGTGAAGGCTGGCCAGTGTCAGTGCCTTTATCATCATCAAAACACCGTGAGATAACAGTGATGCTGCGTCGATTGAAAAGATGTATCATCATCAAACACTACGTAAGAGCAGTGATGCTGAGTCAATGAACAAAATTATGTTCAGTATTAAAATGAAAGAACTTCTATAGAATTCCATCCTGATTAAATCCTATGCCTGTAATTTGTAATATCCACACTGACTGCCTATATAGATGAAGGTGCCCAAAACAGAGGCATTTGGATAAATGAAATGTCATTTTTATTTAAATCTCTTTCATCAGAAAGACACTTTTCCCCTAATTACTTTAATGGCTCCTATCTTAAAATGCTCTGATTTTCAACACATTTAATTAGTAGGCTCACGCAACATAACTGCAGCTTTAGAAAAACAATCTATCTTCTTCAGTGTCCCATCTGATGCCCCACCGCCACCAAGTGGGTTGGAGTCCTGCAGCAAACCCAATGTTTGATCATTCCCTCCCCTGGAACACCTTTCCTTACCCTTCAACACGGAGCTAATTCCTACTCGGATTCAGCCTCAGGTGACACTGTCTCCTGAAGCTGTTCAGGTTTCTCTTCACTTTTCCCACGTAAAGCTGAGTCGGGTCCTCCCTTATCTATGCTCCCATAACATACTGGGTATGTCTCGATTGTAGTACTGTGTGAACTGTTTTGTAACCATCTGTTTTGTGGATGTGTTTTGCATTAGATTGCGCCGCTTAAGCATTTTTCAGAAATTTTAGCCTTTTACTGGTATTAATTGTATTCTGCAAAATTCTTTAAAAATTATTGAAGTTATGGAACAAGGAAGCTGATCATCACTATCATATGAGATAAAAACATTTTTATATAATGCGTTAATACTGAAAAGTAACCTACTCTTTCAATGTGATAAAATTTTAAAGACTTTGATTGGAAAAAATATTGGTGGAAGACACACCAAGTTAAATTTTAAACTTAGGAACAACTGGCATAATAAAGCTGGACACAAAATATATTTTTTTAAATTAACAAATGAAGCAAAAAATCATACACAGAATCCTAAAGGGAAATAAGTTCTTTACTCTCTCATGTTTAGAAAAAAGCTGGCAGCTGTGATGTATAGCATACCGCTGAAAAATACAAAAGGTTAATTCCAAATTCCCTCCCACCTTGGTCAGTACTGTGGATGGTAATGAGAGGGAAATGAACACTATTTTAATAATGATTTTTAAAATCTTTAATAAAGGACTTGCTCTAATAAAGAAAAGGGTAAGTGTGGTGCTATATACAACTATATATCCAACCCAAAGGCAAGAAGGTTCAATATTCTCTCAAATCACAAAAACTATTCCAAGGAAGTTCAAAGATGCGTCAAAAATCATCATTAAAAAAGGAGTAACTTTTCTACTTGTAGACAGTTTCATTAATTTTTCAGTCTATTAAGAGATAAATTTCCATAAAGATTCAATGCTTGAATATGTAACGGAAGACATTTAAACTAGAATTATCAAACATAACTATTAACAATCTGAGAAAGATGAAATAGTTTTTAATAAAAGGATAAATGAGCCCTGGCCAGTGTGGCTCAGCTGGTTGGACATCGACCCATGCACTGAAGGTTGCAGGTTCGATCTCCAGTTAGGGGGTGTGCAGGAGGCAGCCAATTGATGTTTCATTGTCACATTGATGTTTCTTTCTCTCTCTCTCTCTAAAAATCAATTAAAAATCTTAAAAAACACACAGATGAAATATTTGTACACTGACTCAATCATGTCAAGTGATTAAAGAGAAATACATGTAAATACCTTTACCACTGCAAATATATGGCTGGATTAGGCATTTGCGTGATATGATGGAAGACTTAGATGTTTAAATACATTGGGATGAGTGGGGATATGACAGTTATACAAACCATTTTTGAAGATCCAACCTACTTGTAATTATCATCTTCCACAAACTTTTGTAGTTCTTCTATATACTGAACAGAGTTCAGATATTTTTGGACGTGAGGCAACATGGGAATATCTAGGCAAAATGTAGTAAGTAATTAAACATCTGATAAAGGACATCTCAAGCACAGTTTTAAAAATTAAGCTGAGAAAATGATATTTAAAGGTGAATTAAGGCCACCTGGCTCCAAATTTAAATTAATTTTAGAAGGACATTACTGAGAAAAATTTTATTTAAAATAAGAATGACAGTTGTATAGATAAAAGAAACCTCCACAAAACCCAAATAGCCCCATTTACAAAGTCCATCATATTTGAGAAATTTCTTAGGAAAAAAAAAAATCAGACGTCATTGTGACTTATCTTAAAATCTCATCTAAAGGCAAGATGTAAGGCAGTTTTGTTTTCTTTTAAGGAAGCCTGGCTCCCATTTGTAAATGTAGTTTTTCCTCCCCTACTTAGAAATCTCAAACATTAATTTAACATAATTTGGTATGTTTAAAAAAAATGAGAAAAGGACAACAGATAGTTTGATTTAACTTTCAGTAAGATTCACCCCCCACCCCAACTTGTAAAAAGTTTTTGAGGTTTTCTTAAAAGTTTAGACATAGTAAAGTTAGCTTTAAGACAAATTTATTTTAAAGTAATTAACAGTGTAAACTCACTGTTTTATAATACCGTAAAAATTATGTCAGTAGCCTATATTTAATTAATTCCCTATCAAATTAAAAGAATTCCAACATTTTTAAAATATTAAAAAACACACACAACCTTTTCTAATCATCTGGGCTTGTGTAAGCTGTTTCTATACATGTGCTTCCACAAAGTAGAACTTGGAAAAAAATTATTTACTCAATATCAGACTCAAGAAAAGTGAATAAAACTGTTACCAAGGTCAAGGGTCTTAGCTCCTTCCCTAACTGACAAATATAAGAACTGTTTCCATAATAGATCAGGGAGATTAAATGGGATGAATAGAAAATAATTTTGTCAATTATGGTAGCAAAGTTGTTACAAAATAGCAAAAGAGCAAAGAAAAAACTTAAAAATTTTAACTATGAAATACTTTAATATCTTAAAAGCGAGATCTTAAACTGGATGCTAAATATTAAACGTGAAATAAAACAGTCGCTGTCATCCTTTGTGTTAAGACGTTCCCTGCTATGTGAAAAGTGGCCTTCATTGTGTGTAACTGAATTAGCAGAATCACAATATAATGGCTTAGTATAGTCCTTCAGAAACTTACCATATTCACAAGACTGCTGTAAATCAGATATTATTCGAAGGATGTTATTCATCAAATTTGATCTCTGCTCACTTTCTAGAATGCTGCCAGTTGACGGGTATGCTGAATCAATGTAAGTTAAGTCTGACAAATAGATACCTGGAATGAAATTAGATAAATGAGGGTTTTCCTACTTGTAGTTTGGAAGAGTATGGCAAAGTGAAGGGGGAAAAAGCTAGCTTATAGATGTATTTCAGTATATGCCATATTTAGAATGTAGCATTATGAATATAGTGCAGGCTTGTAAAAACACGGCCACTGAGGCCTACATTTCCATGGCATTGGGGCCAAACTTGGAAATACAGGGTGGGACAAAATCAGGTTCACAGCTGTTCAAATGGAAAATAATACAATAATTAATGAATAATAATACAAGAATAAACTCTGTGTTTCACATACTCACAACTATAAACCTACTTTTGCTCCAACTTTTTTTTTTTTTTTTGGTAGAAGTCTTCTTCTGATACTACCTTAAAGTATGGCTTTAAAAAAATTCTCACCCAAGGACATGCTGAGAGAGAGAGAGAGAGAGAGAGAGAGAGAGAGAGAGAGAGCGCGCGCGCTGGCTCTTGAGCAATATCAATCAGTGGTCTTCCGCATGTGCCCTAAATGGGGCTCCAACCCCAAATTCAGGTATGTGCCCTAATTGGGAATAGAACCAGCAACCTTTTGGTGCATGGGATGATGCTGCAACCAACCAATCGAGCCACCTGGGCAGGGATCATTGCTTTGGTTTTTAAAGCTGTACCAATTCATACTTCCACTGACAGTATGTAAGTTTCTACTGATCTACACTTGATATTATCAGCCCCTTAATTTTTGCCAATCTTGTGAGTGTAAAATATCACTGTTTTAATTTTCATTTCCTTGATTAATGATATTAAATGTTTATATTTCTATGAAATGTCTTTTGTCCATTTTCCCCCTCTGGGTTGTCTTTTTCTTACTGATTTCTAAGTTCTTAATATACTGTAGAAATGAACCCCCTTGGCAGTTAAATTTTATCCAGTTACTCTTCAACCTACAATCTAATCTGAAGTCAGTATTTATATCTCACTGCTGGAACTTATTCTGGTAAAGGGATAAATGGCCTCCTCATTATTAGATCTTTAAACATTTCGGTCTCTTCCTGTCTCTCTGTAGTCTTTTTACTATTCCCTTTGTTCCTTGGTCTTAACTGGCTACAACCTTCCTACTCTCCTCTGTTCTTGTTTTTTTTCCTCATGATCCCTGGAATTTGGTATTCCTCATGGTTCTTTCATTAATCTTCCTACTTTACAGGTACTTTTTCTAGATTATTTTACTTCTGCAGCTTCAACTACCACATACTTGCCAATGACTTCCCAAATCTCTCTGTAGACCTGATCTCCTGACTTATTTTCCAGCCAAACTAACTGTTATTTGTTCCTAAACATTTGCCATTCCAATTTCCTGCTGTGCTTAGTGATATTACTAATTGCTAAAGTTTGAAAGCTCAACTCACTCTAGTGAAAAAACAACTCAGGAGGAATTTACTACTCATATTTTCCCAGATTAAACGACTAGTGAATAAAACATGATCGCTGAATGCTCATGCAATGTGTTACATAATATAAATCAGAGGCCAGAAGCTGGCAGTCAATCTGTCCCAGTGTTTGTAAAATCAGAAAGTATCACAGGAAATACCTCAAAACTTTCTTTTCCTAAAAAATGGGGAGATCTGCAATAATGAGGTACAGCAGAAAAGGGTGCAGACTCCACAACTATAATAATATCAGTTTGTCATAATCCTCATTTTCCTGTTATGGTCTGACTTACTTCACTTATTACATCACCTACTTCATTCTTGCTCTTTTTTAAAAAATTGATTTTTAGAGAGAGGAAGGGAACGAGAGAGGGGGAGAGGGAGAGAGACACACATTGATCGGTTGCCTCCCATACATGCCCTAACTGGGATCGAACCTGCAATCTGGGTATGTGCCCTGACTGGGAATCGAACCACTACCTTTTGGTGCACAGGACAATGCTCCCACCAACCAAGGCACACACCAGTTAGGGCTCTGCTGCCTTCTTGTGGTGAGCATTTGTCTTTATAGGCCCTTGAGTTTGCAACCCTTGGTATCTATGTATGTCACAGGAATTTAAAGAAACAATTCTGCAAAAGAGCCAGAAACTAAGCTGATTTTAAATAAGGATATATGGATCAACAGTTGATGGTAGAATATCAGAAAGATAAAGTACAAGCTACATCAGTGATGGTGAACCTATGACACGCGTGTCAGAGGTGACACGCGAACTCGTTTTTTGGTTGATTTTTCTTTGTTAAATGGCATTTAAATATGTAAAATAAATATCAAAAATGTAAGTCTTTGTTTTACTATGGTTGGAAATATCAAAAAATTTCTATATGTGACATGGCACCAAATTTAAGTTAGGGTTTTTCAAAATGCTGACACGCTGAGCTCAAAAGGTTTGCCATCACTGAGCTACATTAACAACGAGGGGAAAGCACATGGTATGTACAGAAGAGGGAGCCCAAAGGTATTACCTAGCAGCAGCAACCAGCAATTATATACTCCAGTGAGAGTGTGGCATAATGCTCTGGAGTTAAGAGTTTAATCCCCTAGTCTACCACTTAGTGCTGAAGTACTAAGCCAAGTCAATTAAGATGCCTAAATTTGTGTTTCCCCAGCTACTGAGTTATTGAATCACATTTCCTGATTTAATGAAATATATTAGCATAGTTATAGTGCTCAACAACTAGTAATTCTCTCTCCAGCACCCTAATTTCATAGCAGAAGCACTGGGCCAGAGGTAGGTAAAAGTGACTTGTCCAAGTTTACAGTGTGAGTGTGTGTGTGTGTGTGTGTGTGTGTGTTTGTGTACCAACGCCCCACAGGCCAGAGTTATGTTTGCATTTATATCATATCAGCCATAAGAATAACCTTATTCAGACAAGAGGCGCCATGTTGTAGAACAGAAGGAAGTGACATATAGCATCAGAGTTTAGGTTTAAAAAATGTTAAATTTCTGAAATAATTTTCTACATAGATTTCCACTTATTTTTGGTAATGATAAGCATATTACAACATTAGCTTTCTTATAAAATTTAAAATCTTCAAAAATGGAAACTCAGTGAAATGTTTAAAACTTCTAGGCTATAAAAAGCATTACATTCTTTAGGTGGCTGCCTCCTGACCCAGTGCAACTAGTTCTTTGTAACAAAAGACAAACTCATTAGCCTGCAGCTACTTCTAAGTGAGGTTGAGTACTGTGTTTTTTCAGTATTTAACTTAAAGGATCTCTGGCCAGCAGACTACAATGTTTGTTTTATAATTGCCGCTGAACTAGGATAGTTTGTTTCCAGATGGTGCCCTTCCTTCAACCTGCACAGTCTCTCCTTGTTCCGAGCTATTCAACTCCCGCTGATCCCACTCCCCGCACTCCTATTTTAAGGCCACAGAGAGGAAATCCTAGGGAGGACTCCCCCACGCCCCCAGTCTCCAGCAATTTTTTGGTGACGTAAGATGTGGGCTGAACCCGAGTCTACTGAGAAAGAGGGAATCACTATTCAAGGGCACTGTATATACAGTCTGGGTCAGCTGCAGCTGGTTACAGCGTTTCTCCATGTGGCAGACGGAGCAAAGCCACAACGCTTTCTCTGCTGGATTAAAGGCAGCCCACAGACCAGAACTTCCACTCCACTACTTAAGATTACATAGGTGGCTTGTCAAATTCGATTGATTAGTGTTGTAAGAAGAAAAAGAAGTTCCTTATTACAGCCTGGATTCAACGGCCCAAAACAAAGATGCAGTTGCCATTAAAGTCACAGATGAACAAACTCCTACGCTGATTTTTAAAAGCAAGAATAAGAGCGGCAAGTTTCTGGCTTTGCTTTATCAACAGATGCAAAAGGTATTTCAATGCTTTTATTTTTACTTAAAAATTCTAATGTATGTCAAAATGCATAATTATTTTACATCTGTCATAGAAATTTCAAAATCTCTTATTAAACAAAGAATTTTGGAATACACTAAAATTTATTTAATCTGGAAAAGTTTTTGTTTTTCAACTTTATGTAAAACCTGGTCATTACATACTTTATGATTAATGTGTTATTTTTTAATTTAATGATCTTTAGTGACATGCTTATAATGTATATATGCTGGGTTTCAGAAAACAAGTGCTATAGTGACACTCGATCGAAACTTTAACGTGAAGATTTATGTGTAAGGTTTATAGGTTTGGCATAGTGATGAAAAACAAAGGAATACAAACTTAAAGAAAAGTTATACACATTAGTCTTCACATATCTACAGGGTGTGAAGATTTATATACCATTAAATATCTTAAACTACAGCTAAAAAACACAGAAGATATAAAATTAACTGAAAGTCTTTGCAACACACCTCAATTATGGTATAACTAAATGTCAGTAAAAATTCTTGTAATGATCTAAGACAGGTCTATGATATTTCTTGTTAAAACTCAAAATTTTAAATATCTTTCCAGTTTTACATGTAACAGTAATTTAACTTGGGTAACAGAAATAAAAACTATTATAACTAAATTAATTAAAAAAGCAAAGTTATTGATACATAACCCCCCTAAAACCTTATAGATTAGGATTGGTGAGAAAAAGAAAATGCGATATAAGTATTATGTAAGTCAGCATTAACAACAGAAAGTAAAACCCCAAAGATACAGTTACTTAAATACATGGTTAAAAGATAGAAAATATATGAATGTTATATAGAAATAATTTTGGTAACCATAAGCAAGAGTGTTCCTTCAATATTTCATCTGGGGGCTTTAATTGTATTGTGAGAATTATTAACAATAAATGCCTGGTTACTAATTAGTAAGCTTTAACACCAAAAATACTTGTTTGTTATGATTTGGGGATCCTCTGTCCTTTTAAACATTCAAGATACTAACTGTATCTTCAATAAGCAAATAACAGTAAAGCTAAGATTTCCCCAACTTTCATGTCCTTTCCTTAAACATTCTTAACTCTAAACACTGGGAAGATCTCTGTGAAATGTGTTTCACAAGAGATTCTGATAAAATTCCCAAGCAATACTGGATCTGAAATACTTGCCATCTTTTCATTGTTTGCTATGAAAAGTGCAGGACCTCATTAAATCTCAATTCTTACTGAAGCCTGAGGGTAGCATTTAATCTAAAACCCAAAGCACACAGATAGCTAGTCTCTTCCTAGAACACAATACACAATCTGGAAGTTCTTTATCTAAGGTATCTTCAATGCTTTCTAAATTCAAGTTGGCTGCCTCCTGCTGTTTTCAGGGCATGACACAGGCAGTGAGGTGCCTCTATACCTTTCCCATTTGAAAGGAAGCCAGCCAATCTTACTTATGTCTTCTCTCTACTAGCAGACAATGTAGCAACTATGAAGAGGAAAAAGTACCAATAAAGTTAACACAAAGCATGGAAAACTTCCCCCCCCCAAAAAAACAACCAAGCAAAGACAGATTTAAACTTAAGTATACTGTAACTAATTTATAACATTCTCTTGGGATCTAGGAAAATTTTTAACATACACAGAAAGGTTTTATGAGGTAACACAGATTTATGGATCTTTCACTTTTAAAACTGAACATATGTGGGAAAATATTAAATAAGAGAATGTTTCAGAAAATGTAACAGTAACTGTATTTTTAAAACCAGTTCTTTACCCATGACGTAGCTCAGTCTACTACTTAAAAATTTGGCTCCTTACTCTGTTTTAGATGACAACAAAGTCAGTACACTTTAGTAAGGATAAGGGTGTTGTGTTTATTTTTAAAAAATTTTAATTGCCTCCTTTAAATACAAATTTAGGTCAGATTCTCTTATGGTAGACAGTGACTTTGGTTATGATTTCATTGTACAGGAGCCCATACAGAGCGAAAGCAGACAGAATACACCTAAAGGAAGCTACTGCTATTTTAATTTAGATTCGTATTTTCATATCTTTGTTCTTCTGTGAAAATACTGATGTAAAGTCACAACAGTCTTGGATTATACGCTTAGTTGTTCTAAAAAAACTGTGTCTGGAAGGAACTCAAGCTTTTCACATAGAATACAGTTCATAAAATTCTACTTGTTTTGAACTTCACACTACTTTCTAAATTTTTCTTGTTTTGGTATCTTATTTCATAGCAGATTATTAAAATGGTTTTATGATCTGAGCAATGAGAGCACTTGAGCACTAGGGCAGTAACCACAGGAGAAATCTGTGCATTTACCCAGGAGGCTGAGGGCTTCTATTGCACTGCCCTCAGTTTGTTTTATGTATGTTTGCCCTCAGTCTTTAAATTAAACCACATCTGAACTTCATGAATCCGTAAATATAACGAGAAACCTTGGGCTGGTTTTTGGTGTGGGTAACTCTACGTAGTCAAGTCCTTTTAAAAATAAAATAGAAGACGCTTAAACTCTAAAATATCAGAAGGCAAAGCATGAAAACAAAAAACAAAGTATTCATCGACGTGTGCTTTTGGCGAGCAGTCAGCAACAGAAGGTCTTGAATATACACATGGAATATTATTATGCTCACCCTTACTATCTAAACTATTTTGTAAAAAAAACCAGTCATCCCCCACACTCCATCCATTCTTTATTTTCATTACCCTTCTCTCCCCATTTTGTAAAAAGAAACACAAAGTTATGACTCCTCTGTTGTTATGAACGGCCAGTATAAAAACCACGGGTCTAGAGAAGTCACAAGAAGATCTGAATTCCACTTGAGTGTTTTAGCTTCTCCACAACTTTATTCCTTTGCAAAATGGTGTGATGCAAATAGTTAGCATGTGCCAAGCAGATATAAATATTATTGTAATGCTGCTGATAGAAAAAGGAGAGAACGTGTTGCCATGTGATGTAGTGGTTAATGAAAAATATAGACCCTGGAGTTTCTGCCTGGGTTCAAATTGTGGCTCCATCTCTTAGGAGCTGTGTGACTCTGGGTGAAGCGCGTAACTTCCGGCTGCCAGTTTCTTCATCTAAAAATGAAGATCATATTAATCTACCTCCGAGGTCTATAATGAGAAGCAAATGATTTAATACATGTGAAGGGCTTTAAACCATGCCTGGCCTTTGTAAGTATGATGGCGGCGTAATCGTTGATAGCAGGCATAAACAACCTGGGCCCTAGCTTCTCCAATAAATGACACTTGGGTGGAAAACAAGCAGAAGAGCTCTGTGTTAGTGTATCCACTGCCATCCTCCCAAAAGAGCAGACAGGACTGCAGCTCACAGGAGAGGTGGGCTGTACACAGCAGGTGCTGATGGCCTGATGGAGGGGCACGTTCTCTCTGCTGCTCCTCTTTAGGGAGGTAGCTACAGAGAAAGGGAGAGGATCCGGTCCTTGGAACTAAACTAGTTCTAATGAAAGTTTCCACAAAACTGTAGCATAGAGGACAAGTATTTCTCATCTGCCACAGCAAAAATGCAACATCCCGGGCAAGCACACGTTCAGTGTGTGTGCCACTGCTACCAACACTCACTGAAGAGCCCGGGAACCTGAGTTCTTGACCTGCCTCCAGCATCACCTGCTTGTGCGGCCCAGGCCTTCCCCATGCACTCGGGCCCAAAGAGGTTCTCGACTGAGGTGCTCTCCGAGGCCCTTCCCCATTTTAACAACCGCACTCAACTGCAGGTAGTTCCCTGCCTTGGTAATAGTTATAGAAAGGTAACATTTTACTAAAATG
>NW_006284340.1:2453639-2498633 GCF_000327345.1 Myotis davidii
AGGACCTGTTAGGAGAATGAACCTGCTGAAATATATATAAGCTTAGAGCATATATAATATTATGGTTGAGAAACACGATACCCACAATAATGACTATACGCATGCTATCATTCTTAAACTTGTCCCCAATCCCAAAAGGACATCCTATAAAACAACAACAGCAACAACAATGACGACAACAACAAAACGATGCTAAAACTTTCCCATTTTAGATTTACCTAAAAATGTTTATTGAATTTGATAGTTTATAAAGTTATTTAACCCGAGGGCTAATTTAATTGAAACTGCACAGTATAAAAATATAAAACATCAACTAGTAGTCAGTCACCTAGTAACTTTAACACTAGTTAGGGAACAATGTTTTAATTAATGCCTTACAAATATTGTGTGCCATTTTAAGTTTTCAGGTAGTAAGTGAGCTTTTTAAAAGTCAGAAAAGTCTCTGATTAGGTGCCTCTGCCCAGAGTGGGCAATCACTGAGCTGGGAAGAAAAAGCAGGAAGGTGGCACTTGGAAAGGTAGTCTCTGAAACCTAATTTTTAAACATATGCGAAGGTACTATAATACTGAACTTAAGAAATTAATACCTTTAATTCTGGTCCAATTTATTATTAGAAATTCTTTTTTACATCATTGACTTTAAAAGTAGATTACTATTTATTTCTTTTACTTCTTCCCTTCATTGGCTTGTTTTTTAGAAGGCGTTACACAAGCTCATTTCAAAATGAAGGCTTTTATCTGGACCCTAATTGTGCTCCTCTTCCTACTAACGGGCACCGAACACTGTAGAGGAGAGTTCAAAATAAAAAAAATAACCCAGAGGAGATATCCTCGTGCCACAGACAGTAAAGAGGAGGTAAAGAAATGTGCGTACACGTTCCTGGTACCTGAACAGAAAATAACGGGGCCGATTTGTGTCAATACCAAAGGGCAAGATGCAGGCACCATTAAAGACATGATCACCAGGATGGACCTGGAGAACCTGAAGGACGTGCTGTCCAAGCAGAAGCGGGAGATAGACGTCCTGCAGCTGGTGGTGGATGTGGATGGAAACATTGTGAACGAGGTCAAGCTGCTGAGAAAAGAGAGCCGGAACATGAATTCGCGAGTTACCCAACTCTACATGCAGCTACTACACGAGATTATTCGGAAGAGGGATAACTCACTTGAACTTTCCCAGTTGGAAAATAAAATCCTCAACGTCACTACAGAAATGTTGAGGATGGCAACAAGGTACAGGGAGCTAGAAGTGAAATATGCTTCCTTGACTGACCTTGTCAATAATCAGTCTGTGATGATCACTTTGTTGGAAGAACAGTGCTTGCGGATCTTTTCCCGACAAGAACCCCATGTGTCTCCTCCTCTTGTCCAGGTAGTGCCGCGACACATTCCTAGCAGTCATCAGTACACTCCTGGGCTACTGGCAGGTAATGAGATACAGAGGGATCCAGGTGATCCCAGAGATTTAATGCCGCCACCTGATGTGCCGACTTCTCCCACCAAAAGCCCTTTCAAGATACCACCAGTAACTTTCATCAATGAAGGTGAGTTACCACTTACTGTTAAAAATGGAAGTAAGGGGTTAATATGTTTTATAGTTGAGGAAACAATACTCATTTTGGTGAAGTAATTATACATAATATTAAATTTCTATTTTTATTTTCTATTAAGAATTGAAAAATAGATCTCTCAGCTCTAAGACTATAAATAAGTATAAGTTTTCACTACAAAAAACCCCCCAAACTCCAAACCTAGAATTCATCCTAAGATCTCTACTTCTCTTCCTTAATTTCATTCTTTCCTTCATTCAGTATCAGTCACTGATCTAGGTGCAAAAATAAACCATTCATCTTTGTTTCAGTTTAGTAAGCTCATTGCTAACTCATTTGTATTCAGAGTCAGAACTCCAGTTTTGATCCAAACTACTGATGGGAGTCTAGAGGATAGGAACTTCCTCAATTACTAACTGTGTGGCCTTGGGCGAGTTGGGGAGTCAGAGAATTGCTCCATGCCTCCGTTTCTTCATCTTTAAAATGGACATAACAACAGTGCCTGGAACTCAGATGTTATAATAGCCTGTCAACTGGCCTCCATAACTCCATTTTATCTTTCCATGAAAATATATTCTACATTGCCAAAAAATTTGTCTTTTTTAACCACCACTTTGATCACATCACACTTTTGCTTATATGTTCCCCGATTGCAAACTGAAAAAGTCCAATTTGTTTAGTCGGGTAAGACTAATATCCTCAAAAGATCCATCCTACTTCTTTAGCTTTCCTTCTGTTGATTTCCTTTACAAAAACCGCCCGCTTCAATAAAATGGATCAAGTCACTGTCTTCATACTATTCAAATCATAAGGCCCAGACTAAAAAAGGGAAAATAAAATAATAAAAGTAGCTACTCCTCCTTGAAGCCCCTGTTGACTCCCATAGGCTTGAAGTAATTGCCTCCCTCCATGAATGTCTCTTCTCTTTGTAACACATTTCCCATTAGCTCTTGCATTATCAGTTATCTTCACATGTACACACAGGACCTATACACATCTAAAAAGATGCCTTCCTACTATAAGCTCCTTCCCGATCAATGGGTATTATGTCTCATTTGCAGATGCTAAATAGATGCTGACTGACTTGATATTACATTCTTATACAGCTTCTTGAAGTTGTGTCATTTCAAAAACCTTCAAGAAAATACTTTATGCAATTCTATATACTGGATTCATTCAGTAACAATAGGCTAGAGTACCATTAAACTGTGTAAGTGCTGATCATTATTACTATCTCCACCACCTTTGTTTTCCAAAGGAACAATATGTAAAAAATGATCCACTGAATATAGAAAGAAAAATATTTATTTTATATATTCTTATATATTCTTTTAAAAATGTATATATTTTTGTAAGCTCTTAATGTACACAAAATCAGCTGTACATATGATTTATGAATAAACATAATTGAAGTGTGTGGATTTTAATAAACTGGTGGGTGCATAGTTATGTACACATGGAGACAACTGTCATGGAGCATTTTCTGTGGGTGCTAAATGTTAAGTGGATGGCATCACCAATTCTAGAAGAAATGAATACTCACATATTCATATGCTGACACACTAAACATGCTTATCTGAAATGAGATATCAGTTCTAGGTTTTATTATACAGTGAGCTGTAGTGCAAGAAAAATCTAGTATTACAGAATTAAATTCCATGCTAGGGATTCAGCATATCAAAAGTCCCATTAAACAGACTTTTGCTTTAATGAAACAGTGATATATATCCCTACTAAACCAATACTTAATGTAAAAATTAAGAACAGGCATAACTTTTTTCTATTATTTGTTGTTATAAGCAAACATTTTTAGTTATTTTATTCTATAAATGTCGGTCTCTGAAATCCAAGGACCTATTAATTACACTATAAGAATGTTCAATAGTACACTAATGAATATATAAGAAAAGTGCACAGGATTAAGAAAATGTGTTTTCTTTGTTATTGACCTTGGGTAAGTCACTTTGCCTGTCTCTGTTTACTCATTGGTATAATGAGCATTGGTTGGACTGGTTGATTCTAACACCCTTTCTAGTTCTAATATTCTGTGATTCTTATCAACTATAACTTACTACAAGAAACTAGTTATTTTCTTTTCTTAATAATGTGCTAAACTCTCATAATATCCTATGCCAGTCTGGAAAATATGTCTAAGCTGTTTGGGTACTTGCACAAAGAATGCAAAGATGAGGGGCTATTGCTGTACTGACATATGCTTCGAACACCAAGAAGCTCAGATTACTGGTGTCTACATGTAGGTTGTACATTATCATTCTAAAGTCTAAATACATCATTTTATGTATTATTTAAAATGTGTCTTTGCCAGTCACAAAAAGTCAAATTTTATTTTTGTAATTTTATTTTTTTGAGGTATTTAGAAAAGTCAAATTCATAAGGACAAAAGGAAGAATGGTGGTTGCCAGGGGCTGGGTGAGGGAGGGAATGGGGAGCTGTAGAATGGGGTGTAGAATTTCAGTTTGCAAGCTGAAGAGAGTCTGGAGATTGCTTGCACAATAATGAGAATGTACTAATGCCACTGAACTGCACGCTTACGAGTGGCTAAGTTGGTAAATGTCATGTTATCTATAGCTTACCATTATTTTTTTAAAAAGGTGTTTGAATGACAGTTTTATATTTTCTTTTAAATTGGTCTTTAAAAATTGACAAACTTATGAACTTACAGCAAGTAATGGCATAATTTTTTTAGTTCAACATAAATTGTCTCCAGGAACATAACCTTCCCTCTACCTTAAAAACAAAATGTTTGGGAATGACTATACACTGGCAAATTGCCATCAATAAAACTCTTAGCTGTTAATGATATTCAGTGGCTGCACTTTAGGTCAGTCTTTTATAGAAGAAAACATCACTTTTTCACAAATGGTAGCATTATAAAAAATAAGTTTATTCCTTATAGGTAAAGGGAGTTGGGAGTTTCTCAACAGTGTGTTAGAGCATAGACCTAAAAGTCAAGAACCCTGGATTCGGGCAAGGCTTTTCTAAGAACTGGCTGCCTCTTTTGTAAAAGATATTGTTGTGATGATTAAATGAAGTGAATATGCGAAAAAAATGATTTGTGTGTGGTCTGACCATCACTGATTATTAACTTTTGTGTGTGCACTTCTCCGTATGTGCTTTGCCATGACATGTAAAAGGATATAAAAGGTGAGCTTAAGAAAGTTAAACTTGAAAAAAATAATTAGAAACTAAAAATATGCTGTTAAGTACATAATAAACTAATTTTCAATGATTTAAAATGTTTCTTATTCATAAATTTTAAAGATGCAATTGGTTTTAGTGGAATACTTATATTAACAGTTAAAACAAAAAAACTAAAGAAGTCTGGTAAATAAGCAAAGGACCCATCCTACATAATAAAAGGCTAATTTGCAAATCGACTGAACAGTGGAACAACCAGTCACTATGACATGCACTGACCACCAGGGGGCAGATGCTCAACACAAAAGCTGCCCCCTCGTGATCAGTGCACTCCCACAGGGGGAGCGCCACTCAGCCAGAAACCGGGCTCATGGCTGGTGAACACAGCGGCGGTGGCAGGAGCCTCTCCCGCTTCTGCAGCAGCACTAAGGATGTCTGACTGCTGGCTTAGGCCTGCTATCCCCGGGGAGCACACCTAAGCTGTCAGTTGGACATCCCCTGAGGGCTCCCGAACTGTGAGAGGGCACAGGCTGGGCTGAGGGAACCCTGTTAGCCCTGTACAAACTTTAATCATCAAAAAAACTGAGGAGGAGGAGACTGGTCCTTCAAATTCCATGTACAGAATTCCAGTTTCTTGCCTAGAGAAGAATCAAGTTGTGTGTCATGGGAGATGAAGAATATCACAATTTTATTCAATACAAGAAATGGGTTAATAAAATTCCTATTTTAAAACAAAGGTACTTCTATACCCATTGAACCACTATGAACAAATTCCTAAATCATGTCAATTAATTTCTTTTTTTTTAAAATGTATTTTATTAATTTTTTTACAGAGAGGAAGGGAGAGAGATAGAGAGTTAGAAACATCGATGAGAGAGAAACATCGATCAGCTGCCTCCTGCACATCTCCCACTGGGGAGGTGCCCGCAACCCAGGTACATGCCCTTGACCAGAATCGAACCTAGGACCCTTCAGTCCGCAGGCCGACGCTCTATCCACTGAGCCAAACCGGTTTCGGCTAATTTCTGATAATATTCAAATGAACAAGTTATACTTGATCTCTCAAAAAGAAAACTGGTCCTTCTACTAGTCATTTAAGAATTCCCACTCTGTTCTGTTTTTTACAGTACAGAGAAAGTAGTAAAATATGTATTATAAGAATAATTTACAACCTATACTCCAATGCATGCAGAGTAAATATTTACAAAGATGATATTCATGAACTAAACAATACAAAGGAAACCAAGCAAATTTCGGAAATGAGAAAGGTATGTGTATTGCAACAAAAACACTTCATGCAGACAGTAATCACACCACTAACAGGTTTTAAGACAAGAAACTCTGACCACTCTGAGTGACAACCTAGAAACCCTGGCTAACTTTGGAAATAACCATGCTGACTACTTCTAAACTGAAAGAACCCGTTTCAGCTCCAGTGTCCACCTCACGGGCTCTCAGTGGCACCCTCAGTCACTCCCACTAGAGGCACGCCAAACCCGGAACTCCTCTGTGACATGGAGCCCTCCCCTCTCCGCCTCAGCACATGACTCATGTGTGGCCTTGATCAGACTCCCTACCTCCGCCAGCCTAACTACTAATCCATCTTTGAAACTCAGCTCTGATATAGGAAGACTCTGATCTCTTCCCTAAAAATCTGGGTTAGCTATTTCTTAGTTAGTGCTCCCATGTGCATAACTGTGCACAACCTGGATGTATAACTCAATCAAAGCACTTGCTACGCTGTAGCGAATTCTCTTTTTACTTGCCACTTCCCCACTTTCCCACTACACTCTGACTGTTTCTTTCTTTTTATAAAAAAAACTATACTTTATTGATTTTTTACAGAGAGGAAGTGAGAGGGTTAGAGAGTTAGGAACATTGATGAGAGAGAAACATTGATCAGCTGCCTTCTGCACACCTCCTACTGGGGATGTGCCCTCTATGGCTATTTCTTTACTGTTTGAGCCAAAACAGTTTCTAGCCTATAGCAGAAGCAGCAAAGACATTTCTGGAAAAATTAATGCAGAACTGAGGAAACCACTGTGGCATTTTTTCATTTAATTCAACAAATATTTGAGTGCCTAAGTGGGTTTAAACTGCTGATACACAACCAAAAGATACAGTTCTTGCCCATGGGAACTTCCATGAATATATAAATGAATATGTTACCATGTATTACACAAAATAATCTAAGAATGGACTTGGAAATCATACTTCACTTTTCCTTCCATTTCATTCCCACATATGAAATTTAAATTATCTAAATTTCATCCTATCTGAAATACAACTTCTCTACCTTTCTCTGACTTGACTACAATGCATGTTTCTGTAATGTGAAGCAGCTCATGTGTGACTAGCAAAAGGGAGACTAGCCCTGGCCAGGTTGGCTCAGTGGATAGAGTGTCAGCCTGCAGAATGAAGGGTCCCAGGTTCAATTCTGGCCAAGGGCACGTGCCTGAGTTGCGGCCTTGGTCCCCAGTGGGGGGGCGTGCAGGAGGCAGCCGATCAATGATTCTCTCCCATCATTGATGTTTCTCTCTTTCTCTCTCATTCTCCCTTCCTCTCTGAAATCAATCAATAAATACATTTTTTAAAAAAATAAAAAAGAGGGAGAATAATATCAGTAAAACAAAGGGGTCATTTTGGTTCATATGGGATTTTCCCAAGCATTTCATCAGTTTTATGCCATAAGTTAACTGCAACTGATGACAAAGTATGCTAACAGCTAACACTGGCTGTTATTTTCAGTGCATGATTTTGCAGAACATGGATTTTTCAGAAATACAATATTTTGCTACAACAGAAATTTCTACTGCTACAGCAGAAATGACTGTGTGTTCATCTTTGAACAGCCACATTAAACCTATAAATTAAATAAGCATATATTTATTAAATTATTAAATACTTATATTATTAAATAAGCTATTACTATGTGTCAAGGTTAGAAAGGAGAAAAGGAGAGAACTAACAGTTACTGATAATGACTACTTTAAGTGTTGCATCAAAAGGCTCTAATAGCCCTGGTAGTTTGTCTCAGTGGTTAGATCCAAAAATGTGGGTATCACAAGTTCATGAGTCAGACATTCTACAAATGATTTTCCAAAATGCTTTGTCATTTGAAAAGACATGAAGGACTTATTAGTGAGTTAAAAAATGAGAGATTCCATAAAACTCTGAAATATAACAACAGGTCAGAGCATGGGCTCTGGGATTAGAAAGAAACAGTTTTAAGTCCAGGGTTTACTACCTTATTTGATACGGGACCTTAGTCTATAGGAAACTGTCTCATCTATAGAACATCTGTAAACTATCACAGGGTCATTGTGTAGATTAAATTTAAAAATTACTATTACTCATAAAATCGATACAACTCTTTAGAAAGGCACACTGCCAACATTCCTGAAATGTATTCTCACGGACTATTTGCTGCATAGGGGGAAAAGTTAGAAGATTTTATAAGTTTGGGAAACTATGGTTTATTTCAGGGCTTTTCAGTATTTAAGATGTGAATGTACAGTGTGAGTTTCCAAAAGGCTAATGGAACATTCAACAATTCTAAAACTCATCATGGCATGCTGTTTTTTAGTATTTCAATGAACTAGTGTATTCCATTGAAATCAAATTTTAAAAACAGTAAACTGGGCACTATGGAGAACTGTAAAAGTTTCACACTCTCCTAATCCAGTAGATCAATCCCACAACACTTTTATAAGAAAACATGAAAAAATGAAACCTAAGAAAACACTTTGTGAAATGTTATTTCTAACAGCAAAAAACAGATAAAACCTCAATGTCCAATGTCAGCGGAATAAATAATATGTCAGCATCATAAGTACCTAAATGCAGTCTATGGAAATGCTTGTTAAAATAAAAAGACAGAATCCAACTTTCTATATGTGTTATGATGATAACAGTATAAAAACGTGTGTATATGTACAAAGCCTTGCAAGAATAGTGGAAAATGACACAAGTTAATGTTCTGGAGAGTGGGGCTTGTGCTAATCCTTTTACTTAGTTTTTAACTTTTATAACATTGTGTACACAATAGACAAAAAGTGGTTTTTGTAAAGAAAGATACAAAGGTAAGGCTCCTGATTAAAAACTACTTTAATATGGCTGTTTTCTTATTAAGTTTCCAGCCAATCAATAATATTTCAATTACAGGACCATTCAAAGATTGCCAGCAAGCAAAAGAGGCTGGCTACTCAGTCAGTGGAATTTATATGATTAAACCCGAAAACAGCAATGGACCACTGCAGTTATGGTGTGAGAACAGTTTGGACCCTGGGGGTTGGACTGTTATTCAGAAGAGGACGGATGGCTCTGTCAACTTCTTCAGGAACTGGGACAATTATAAGGTAAGTCAGTGAATCAGACAAGAGGACAGTAGCCATTCCATAAATTAGACACACAGGTAAAAAAATAACTATCCATGTTTTTCGTTAGTGACATTTGTCAAAAAAGATGATTCTCATCTCTAGTTTCAAAGTAAAAATTAAAACATAAAAAGGAAACTGAAGATGCATTTTAAAATGACCCCTTTCTATCTGGATGACTCATACATATATGTAAGTGGTTCTTTGCAAAGACTTCTAATTCCATTTTAGGAGAAGGGACAGTTATTTTTTTCAAACATTAATCTACAATTTTTCAAAGGGGAAACTTTGGAGGTTGCTATTTTATCTTCTTATACTTACTTATAATAGAGCTAAAGAAGATTATTTGTTCTAAGAGATACTATCACTTTTATAGAATGATCATAATGTTAGATATTCTTTTGTTTGACTATGGTGGGGACAGTATATACTTTTAGGAAAAAATTAGCTCTTTGTATAATGAGAGCTATCAGGAACGCTTTTCAAGGATCTGGGTAGTTTATTAGTTAATGTTTCTAGCAGCTGTGAGTCATTTTTATTCTCTTTTGCCTTCGTCTAATTTGTAGGGTTTGAAACTAGCTGTGCAAATAAATACTACTGACAAATTAAGAGAAAGCAAAACAAAACTAAGTGACTATGTGGGGGCTCATAAACATTGGGTGACCTACTAAAATGGAATTTCACATTACCACTTAAATGGCCAATATCATTATGCTCAAACGTTTAAAACGTATCTATTAAAACATGTACTATCACTACAGTTATTTATGTACTCATGCTCTTTCTTAATGAACAGAAAGGGTTTGGAAACATTGACGGAGAATATTGGCTTGGATTGGAAAATATTTACATGCTTAGCAACCAAGATAACTACAAGTTGCTGATTGAATTAGAAGACTGGAGTGATAAAAAAGTCTATGCAGAATATAGCAGCTTTCGCCTGGAGCCTGAAAGTGAATTCTATAGACTGCGCCTGGGGACTTACCAGGGAAATGCAGGGGACTCTATGATGTGGCACAATGGTAAACAATTCACCACACTGGACAGAGATAAAGATATGTATGCAGGTGGGTAGGAAAAAAGCTGATGTGCATTCTTTGTAGAATCACCACTTTCTGTGCATGAAATAGAACCTGTTAGTAAAGTGTACACCACTAAAAATCTTTCTAGAAAGGTCATTTTGGACTTAGTCAAAAGGAATATAATCTGGAAAGGAACAGCTTTACAATTTCTTCTATAAGGCAGCGATTTTCAACCTTTATCATCTCATGGCACACATAAATGAATTATTAAAATTCTATGGCACACCAAAAAACATACATTTTGCTGATCAGGCAAAAAATAGGGATAATTTTGATTTATTCACACCGAACAGCTATTGTTGTATTGGCTGCTGTCATTTTGTTATTTGACAATCTAAGGGAAAAGAGATCAGTGCCCCTGACTAAAGAATCAGGTACTGCATTTTTAAAAATTCTTGCAGCAACCGGTTGAATAGCACTGCTATAAAGAAATCTCAATGCAAGACCTCTGTGAAGAAGGTTCTGTTGGTCTAAGTTGGAGGGATGGGAAATGGAAAACAAAACAAAAAGGCATTCATCTTGAAATAAAATTGTCAACTGCCTAAAATTCGTAACAGACACTAACTGGATACCTCCCATGTGCCAGGCTGGTGCTGAGGATACAGCAGTGAATAAAGTTCCTGCCCTTTGGAGCTTACGAGGGAGACAAATGACTTGTCAGATGGTGACAAGTCCTCTAAGAAAAATGAAACTCAGAAAGGGAAAAGAAAGTAATGGGAAGCAGGGGATGGGGTAGGTGCTCTTTTCTGTGAGGTGGCCAAGGAAGGTTATTGTGAGAAGTTATTTCTGAATAATGAACTGTAGGGAATGAAGGAAGAAGCCACTTGGGTATATGGGGAAAGGCATTTCTTAGCAAAGGAGAACAGCAAACAATTGCGACATGTAAAAAAGGAACAAAAATGAGCTTTATTCAGGGGGGAAATTAATATTCTTCTCAAAATCAGTTAGGCCACCCACATAAGATAATTTTTAATTTAATTTTCATATATTTTTTGCCTCCTTAACCCAGGTTTGGGGGGGAGATATCACCTCCCAAAATTGATCTATAGCCTGGAAAACAGCCTTTTTTTTTTCACATAGGCAAAAGAGGAAAAAAGGATGAGTGAAATAACTATAACATATGCATTTTTTATAGAAACCCATTTAACTGACAGTCATACTATTTTATATTATTTTTGAGAATTCAATTTCCCCCAAATTTTACTCTCTTTAGCAACTTCCTATCTTCCCTTCCAATCTCTCTCTTATATGCAAACAATACTTGCATTTTATTTACCCTGCTACTTGGAAAATTAAATCACTTAACAACAACAACAACAAAACAAATCCTAAGCAAGCAAAGGGCAAGATAAGAAAGTTCCAGTGACCTTGCATGTACTTCATATTTAAGCAACAGTAACAGAATAAATGAAGAAACCAAATTATGAGGATAAAGGCTAATGGAAATCAGTAAGGAAAATGTACTGTTCCACAGAGAGAGTTAGGTTTTGGGTGGTGTGCAGAGCACCACACTTGGAAGAAACTTACTCTGATAACTCTGTTTTTCCCTCAAAGGAAACTGTGCGCACTTTCATAAAGGAGGCTGGTGGTACAACGCCTGTGCTCATTCTAACCTGAACGGAGTGTGGTATCGAGGAGGCCACTACAGAAGCAAGTACCAAGATGGAATCTTTTGGGCCGAATACCGAGGCGGGTCATACTCCTTGAGAGCAGTTCAAATGATGATCAAGCCTATTGACTAAAGGGAGACAGTCTACAACTTAAATAGAACTCTGTATTTTTCAGTCCCTGAAAATGTAAATTTTATACATATAGTATTTTACACAATCCATTTCTACAGATATAGTTTTTTAAACAAATTTTTCCGTACCTATAAAAGAGAATTTATGAGTATGGTTTCATTTTCCCTCAATATACAGCAGAATATGATTAGTTTCCATAATCTTAGTTACTTTAAAAATTACAATGATAAATATGGGCAAAGCTTGTTTTTTACAATGTAAATATTTGCCACAAAGTAAAACAAACTTCAGCTTTATTTTAAACCAAAATTGAATACAGTTTGACATCCTTAACAATTTATTTAAAAACTTTATGAGATTTTTCTTACTTCCAATGAAAAGATATTTTTAAAGATTTCAGTCAAGTCATACATTTTATTTATAAAAAATAGACAGGAGCCCTGACCAGTCTGGCTCAGTGGATACAGCGTCGGCCTGCGGACTCAAGGGTCCCAGATTCGATTCTGGTCAGGGGCATGTATCTTGGTTGTGGGCACATCCCTAGTGGGGGGTGTGCAGGAGGCAGCTGATCGGTGTTTCTCTCTCATCGATGTTTCTAACTCTCTATCCCTCTCCCTTCCTCTCTGTGAAAAATCAATAAAATATATTTTTAAAAATAGACAGGAAATTAGAGAAAACTCTAGTTTTGCCAATAAAAAATACATTTTGCATTAAATAAAAGCTATTTCAAATGGAATCTGTGCCTTTCACATGAAATAATTAAATCTAAATTTGTAACAATATTATTTTATGCCAACTTCCCAAAAGAATTAAGTGACCCATAGTATTAAAATATATTATTTTTAAAACAAAAAAATAAATGTAGACAATATTTAAATGGTCAATTTACAGAAACAGAAATATACAAATACTTTTTTTTGTATTATCTTCATATGATTTGCTGGACAAAATCTCCTGAAGTGCATTTTATATTGTTATATTAGTAAGATACTAATATTATACAAATGCAGAATATTTAATGAGCCAATGGTCTAACAGAGATCTAAATTATAACTCTAAGCTTATTTATAAACTAGAGGCCCAGTGCACAAATTTCATCCATGGGTAGGGTCCCTATGCCTGGCCGGCGATCAGGGCCAATCTGTGGGGCAGCTGGCGGGGTGATTGGGGGGCCCCTGCTGGCATCTGCCGTGGCTGGCCTCTGGTGCTGCCCGCTGGCCGGCCCCACCCCCCAATCACCGCCAGTTGCCTCCCTCTCAGGGGCATCATAGCAACCAGCCGTTCGGTTGATTTGCATATTAGGCTTTTATTATATAGGATACTTTCCCTCTCTAACTTACTGATCCTTACTATTTGGAAAAATCCTGCTATTCAAATCAGAAAGCTTGGACAGCTTTGCAACATTACTGCATACTTACAGGTAAGACTAAAACAACTGTAAGAACTTTAGGTGTTCCCCCAATACGGAGATTCTGAGATTCAACTGCTTCAGAGCAGAATCCACAGGGGTTTGGATAGTCCAAATCATTAATTCCATTTTATAATGTGTATGTCTTTAACTCATCTTTGCAACAACTTTATCACCAATCTTCTGAAACAACTACCTTCCAAAAACATGTCCATGGCTTAGAGCTGACCTTCCCTTAATTCATTTGTGAACTACTAAGCAACATTTTAGAGAAATCTCATCAGACTTCTGCTCAAACAAAAAGAAAATCCAATCAGAACTGAAGACTATCATTTATTTGAACAACTTAAGTCCACTAACACATGACCAATGTTTTTCCTCTGGCACATCTCAAAATAAAAGTTCTGGAGAGAAGGTAAGAGAACATTAAAACCTTTTTGGGGTATTATTCTTTATTTTACCTATTCCTCTTAGAATGGTTTTCAAGGCCCTCCCACCATCCCCAGAACTCCCCCCATCCCTGAAATATCTGCTATAAGATTTCTGGGAGGAATTAGATATCTAATTGTTATATCAAATGTTAGTTAAATAATACTTTACTAGGGTATTTCATTTTTTGACACAACTGTAGCATATCATGTGAACATCCAAAACTCAATCAAAGCAAGTCTTATAGGATTTTCACAGAAGAGGAATATTAGTAACACTAGAATGATGTGAAAGTCAACCAACAAACTAGAAAACTGGGCTGAATGTTAAACTGCCTTGGCTGCTGGGCCTTCTCCTCTCCTTCAGAGAGCTGACACAGCTCTGTTCCGGAGCGTCCGGAGAGCTAAGGACAACTTATGCGAGTGAGCTCCTTGAGAGGAGGGAACAAGAAGCAGTGTTATGTAAGGACTGAAGGTAGGTTCTAAAGCCCAAACTGCTTGCATTTGCCCAACTCTACCATCTACAAGCTGGGCTACCCTGGGCAATTTATATATCTTGCCTCAGTTTTCTTATCTATAAAATGGGGATAACAACAGTACCTTGCCTAGACCACATGATTAGTGTGAAAATCAAATGACGTAATACATGTGGCAAAACATTTAAAATAATGCCTGACACAGTATGGACTCAGTGGACTGTAGCTATCATCAGGTTACCACTCATCTATGTACTTTCTGTAATACTTATTATGGTGCCTTGCACAGAGTAAGTGATCAATACATGTGTTAAGAGAAATAATATCCAAGTTTTCAGGCACAAAATTACACTGGCCTATGATCTTCATTATAACCTAATAGAACTATGTCAGCTATTATGGCAGATAGGAAAAAGACTGAACCATAAAAAAATAAAAATAAAAATTAAGGCAAGAATAGCCATAGTAGGAATTTCAGCCTCTTGGGGATCTTTTGTTGTTGTTTTTTTTAAATTCTCATCCAAGGGTACGTTTTTCATTGACTCTAGAGAGAAAAAAAGGGAGAGGAACAGAGACAGAGAAACACTGACTGGTTGCCTTCTGTAATAAGCACAATGACTTGGGGATTGAACCTGCAACTCAGTAACATGCCTTTGATGGGAAATCGAACTCATGAACCTTCCATCCACGGTTGATGCTCTAACCACTGAGATGTACAGGCGAGGGCCTAACGAAGATCTTATGAGAGAGTCGAACAGGTTGCCTATGTGGCAGGAAAGGCCTAGTAGCTAGCTACTTCGCAGGTTACCTGGAATAAAAACGTGGTTGCCTTACCTTCAATAAGACTGAGCTATAACTTTGGAACTGGCTTACCGAAAGACTCTTTATGTCAGTTACTCTTAATAAATGAAATGGAGCTTATCCTAGAAAGGATTTAGACTCCGCCATTCTCAGTGAGAGGCCATCAATGCCTAGGAAACTTGGCATCTGTGAAGTCGACTTTTAAAACTTGAGATTTTGGATAATGCCAATATTAGACACCACCTTGAAATTTAGTTAATATCTATAAATAAACATATCCTTAGGTTTCAAGCCTGGTAGAGTATAAAGACCAAATTTTCGGTCTAATGTTCACTTGAGAGTTATCATATGAGAATGCTAATTCTTCTAGCATTATTGTTCTTAGGTCTCCTCCTGGTAATAATATAAAAAGCCTGTAAGAACTTCTGCAATCATGAAAATGTTTTAAATTATTTGTAAATGTAATATAATACTATTTTTATATACTTAATAGTAAGTTAAAGATTATTACACCTTAACACGTTTTAGTCTTTTATTTTAGGGTCTATGAAAGATAACCAAGTAAGAAAGCATTGCTTCCACTTATAATGCCACAATCCCACCCTCTACCTCCAAAAAAGCCATCTAAAAATAAGCTCACTTTTCAATTTTATCAGTGGGGTTAACAGTTATTATGTTGTAGTTCTATAGATAATTATAAGGAAGATTAAAGATTAACTAAAAGTTTCAATCTACATACAGCTGCCAAAATATTGATATAATTTCATATTGTTTTTCTTGAACTATAAATGAATTACTTAAAATGCATATCTTTATAAGTCAATTTAACCTCCCTTATCTAAGTTTCTCCACTTGTAAAATATGAATAATATCTCTTACCTTATAAATTGTTAAGAACTAATTTATGTAAGTACACAGCATCAGGCATATAGTATTAAATACTGAATGTTAATTATTAAGATTTTTATTATTTCCCGATTGCTGTGTCTCAGTGGTTGAGAATCAATCTATGAACCAGGAGGTCATGGTTCGATTCCCAGTCAGGGCACATGCCGGTGTTGTGGGCTCAATCCTCAGGAGGGAGTGTGTAGGAGGCAGCCGATCAATGATTCTCTCTCAATACTGATGTTTCTATATCTCTCTCCCCCTCTCCTTTACGCTATGAAATCAATAAAGATATCTTAAAGAAAAAGATTTTTATTAATCTCCAATTTTTTGCTTAAAAAAATTACAAATTATTGAAACATCAACAGTTGGAAGCACCACTGGCAAAGCTGCTGGAACTTGGGAATCACATTATATTTATGACTGAGATGCAGTACTGTATAGTTGCTATGCATTATTATTTTTTTTAAAGAGATAGGCTCTTAAAGAAAAATATGAACACGGGAAAGAAATTAATGCAACCCCACCTCCAGCCTTTTTATATCATAAGCTAATGAGTGATCTAAAATAAACTTCAGAAATTATGTATACCATTAAAGAATGTTAGAGGAATTTTAAATATATAAAAAGAATAAGAGATCAACCAAAGGACTTGTATGCATGCCTATAAGTCTAACCAATGGATACAGACAATAGGGGGGTGAGGACATGAGTGGGGGGCTGAGGGGGGGAAATGGGGGGATAAGGACACATGTAATAATTAATAAATAAATTAAAAAGAAAAAGAAAACTGGCAGGAAAACAAAACAAAACAAAAAGAATGAGGGTAAGAAAGGATATAAATGAGGTAATGGAAAATGGGGATGTAATTCTGGCCAAAGAAAAAGCTAGGCTAGCTGCCATTTGGTCATAGCTCATTCTCAGGATTCAAAAGAAAACGCCTGAGCACGCCTGACTGCTGTTCTAGAATACAATATGTAATCCACTGAGAATAAGGTAAAGCAATCCATGGTGTACATTACCTACAAACCACACCAAAGACAAGGAAAACGGAGTAACACTCTTGAAATACTGAATGCCAGTGACATTTTTTAACCATTAGGCATGTTTGAGATCAGTTCAGAGCCTTTGATACTTTCCACCAAGTACGATTCTACCACAGAGGAAGGAAAAAAAAAAACACACCTCAATACCCATAGAGCTGCAGAAAGCTTTGGACTTTGTTGAAATTATCTGCATAAAAATATGAATGCAAAGCTATTATTTTTGAAAATATTTGTACATTGGTTAATAGAAGTTTCTAAAACGAATGTAAACTAAAGAACCATATTTTACTGGGAGATCAAGATAGAAAGAAACTACTGAAAAATAAAAGGATCCGATAAAACCTGAAGTTCCTTAAGTTTAGGCATGCTTTAAACATTCCACTGGCTAAGATGAGGACACCTCAAACAAGGCCTGGCAATGGCATGTATGTACCACTTCCATGAAACAGGAGATAGGAGGGAAGATTCACAAGGCTGTAACAGCAACCTGAGCCATGGTATTAAAGAGCTGTGATGCTCCATAAAGGCAGGGATAAAGCCCATTTCATTCACTGCTATGTATCTAGCACCAAGCCAACTGCTAAGCAAATACTGGTTAGTCAGCTGATGCAACAAAAGAAAACTGGAGTGGGTAGGAGTTAATGTCTACA
This sequence comes from Myotis davidii, assembly GCF_000327345.1. NCBI lineage: Eukaryota > Metazoa > Chordata > Mammalia > Chiroptera > Vespertilionidae > Myotis > Myotis davidii. Next base: position 2,471,242 of record NW_006284340.1, read on the forward strand.
AAAATGCCACACAAATAAAATTATAGGACCAATGGGAAGAACCAGAAAAGAATCATTTAACTAATTAATACAACCAACAAATATTACTAAGTGCCTATTTTTGTTCTAGATGCCAAGGACAAAGCCTTGAACCAAGACAGAGAAAGGCTTACAGCCCTGGCGGGTTTGGCTCAGTGGACAGAGCATTGGCCTGCGAACTGAAGAGTCCCAGGTTTGATTCCAGTCAAGAGCATGTACCTCGGTTGCAGGCTCCTCCCTGGCTTGGGCCGGTGCGGGAGGGAACCAATTCATGTGTTTCTCTCACATCGATATTTCTGTCTTTCCCTCTCTCTAAAAATCAATGGAAAAATATCTTCGGGAGAGGATTAAAAAAGAAAAAAGAAGAATGGCTTACACATGGCTGAGGGGGACAGAGATTAATGCAAACATCATGATGAAAATAAAACGATGCTTTTCAGAGAACAGGGGATGGAGAGGGCACTGTATTACAGAGGGCTATTCTAAAAACAGCTTTTCTCTTCTCAAAAAAATAAAAGGGGGAGCTATTATGAAAATCTAACACAATAAATAAAAAACTAAGTGCATGTGGGAGGGGGAACTCTCCCTACAAGAGCAAGGAGTCATACCTAGATACACCAAAACAAGGTATCTGTGTCCCACAGAAGGGCAGAAGCTTAACAAAAACTGGGCTTCTACTTAATAGAAAGCAATATATAGAACGGCAACAATTTACTTATCGCCAGACTTTTAGAAATACAGGGTGGGGCAAAAGTAGGTTTATAGTTGTGAGTACGTAAAACTTGAATTTTATTATTGTATTATTATTTATTTATTATTGTATGATTTTCCATACAAACAACGTAAACCAACTTTTGACCCACCCTGTATGCTTTCTTTCCCAGAAAACATAAGCCAGTTGAGCTACTGCATTTTCCCAAAATTACGTAAAATAGAAATGAGGCTAGAAAATGCACATGAAAGATATCAGGTTTCACACAACTAAATTATTTTTGCACAATGTTCTGCTTTTCTTCCTCTCCAGCAAAGTAAAACTTCCTATGCCAAATTCTTCCATAAACCCCTTAAGACTGTTCTTCAATGACAAGAACAAATGAATGCTGTTAATGATTTTCAGATTTTAAGCAATAATTCTCATATAAAACAATTTTTTCCTTGAGATTTGCCAAACTATTCCTCTCCAAAAAAATTGTATCCTTGCTCTAAGAATTATTTACTGTATTGTCTGTCCAGGCTAATTTTTACTTTGAATGAGAACCAACAGAAGAGACAACTTTTCAAGGGATGATGAAAGCCAAAAAAACATTTTCTACTTTGTAGAATTGAATCCACATTGAATTATGGATAAATCTGGCAGTATCAAAGTAAAGAGTTTGTCAGCATATAAAACTCCACCTTCTTTTTTAAGTTTTATGGTCGGTTTTGATCATGATTTTTAGGGGCAAACACCATCCGTTTGGATCACATCTCTCATGTTAAGAAACATGCCATGAGTCTTTTACCTTCTCTCTAGGCCAGCCGTGGGCAAACTGCGGCCCGCGGGGCAGGATCCGGCCCATTTTAAATGAATAAAACTAAAAAAAAAAAAAGACCGTACCCTTTTATGTAATGATGTTTACTTTGAATTTATATTAGTTCACACAAACACTCCATCCATGCTTTTGTTCCGGCCCTCCGGTCCAATTTAAGAACCCATTGTGGCCCTCGAGTCAGAAAGTTTGCCCACCCCTGCTCTAGGCACTACAGATTCCTCTGGTTGATACAGCTTTGCAAATGAACCTTTGCAGACATAAGGAATAAAGGGCAGCACTATGCAAATTCAGTATGCTTGAAGAGGGACAGTTAAACAGAAACTACCAATTTCCATAATAAATGTTATCTTTCAAATGTCTTCAGAGTAAATTCTGTCCTATCGACCATATAGCATCTTGTAAATGTTGACATTTTTGGCAATTGTTTCTTATGAGGGGTAAAGGATTCTAAAATCAAGACAAGTTAAATTAAAAAATCATGACCCTAATTCATTTTAAATTAGAACAAAATATGAACAAAGTAAATATTACTAAGATATAAACTATTGTTAAATCTTCATTCTTCAGAACACTCTGGAACTGAAGATCAGGAATGGAAAAAGGAACCAGCTGTCTATGATGTAAATAAACCAGGTAGTCACGGCTGTATAAGTTGCAAATGCTTCACATTTCCTTAAGAAAAGCATGTGTGTTCTGATAGATAAAATATATTTAATTTCAAGGTCTGCTTTATAAAACAAAATCAACACTATATTAAAAAGATTTTCATGCTGGAAACAAGCTAAACTGAGTCACAAAAATTTATCTGACAAATGTTTCATTTTCCTTTCACAAGTCTACCAAAATATTTATGCCAAATGTTGTGCAATTACATCACAGCCTCAGATGCTTCACAAACTAATAAAAGGATGAATAATATATGAAGACTTCCAATATATAAAGTTATATAGATATTAAAATGTATATCCTCTAAGTACTTTGCCATTTCCCCCCTTTTGATTTCAAATTTTGGATAACCCTCAGAAAGAGGCATCTCATTTCAACAGAGAATATGAGAAGCAGATGAAGAGGAGAAATTCAGTACACCCCCAGGTTTCTAGTGTGGGGGAGCAATGTAAACAATGCCACACCATGATCACTGGTACATGAGGCTAGGAGATAAGATGGGGATCCGGTTTGGAGGAAGGGGAAAGATGATGAATTTACTCTGGACATGCTGACTTAGAGTTACTACAGGTATCTCATGCAATCAGTATCAGCGGCTGAATGAGTATCACTGCCTCTGGCTCTATTTTGTCTTCCATGTCACAGTATGTAAAGGCATCAAAGATGACACTGCAGCACCTCCTGAACACATAACAGGCTTTTCGATTTACTTTCAAAAACAGCTATCAAAAAATCGGTATGAGTAGTTACATAAAAGACAGAGTGGAGATGGGAGAAAAAGGGATATTAGCAAGAAAGAAATGTTTACCATTTCATTACTCTCTATATAGGATCAAACCAACTTATATTTTGCTAGACATATATTCTATAGAGCATTTTTTATATTTAAATTTACACACACATTTTTTTAAAGGACAGTTTGAAACTTTTTATTTAAACATCTAAAAAACATTCATATTTTGTTGAAAATAATCTTATAATGCTATTGTTTAAATAATTCTTGGAATTTATAAATACTGTAAAATATACAGTAAAGAGGTAAATCTTTAGTCAAGTGATATATCAAATACAGATTTATTTTGTCTTAGCACTAAAGCTAAATTCCCCCAGCCAAACAATTCATTTCATCCAGAAAAACAGTAACACCAACATTACTGAGACTACTTTTCAAAATACACCTTAAAATATCTGCCAACTGAATAAAACATGAACTTATGATATTAAAAGTAAATTCAATAAATCTCTTGGTCAATTTCTTTAGTTAATGCTAAATATTGTTACAGCATTAAAGTTCATTGCAAACTACTGATTTATTCTTTAAAAGCATTACAAAATAGCTAAAATATTTTCTTTTACCATACGGGTCTATTTTTAACAGAAAATGATAGCCTATGAAAAATCTTTAGGGCAAAGGCTAATTTAATATAAAAATACATTCCAGGTAATAACACATTCCTTTAGTCAATCTCTTCAGCCTAATAATCCCAAGTAATTTCTTTAAAGGTTACAAACACTTTTAAACTATCTTGAATTTTATATAAATACCGATTAAGCAGAGCAACAACCAGGCATAATGAACACACGGTGATGTCAACTCACCTAAATAGGGAATGCAGGGTGTCATCTTTAAGCTACTTATATAGTCTCTGAGTCTTTTGTAGTTATCTTCTTTACTCATTACATATTCTAATTTTTCAAAGGTAGTTTTGTCTTTTCGACTTAGTAACTAAAAAACAAACAGAAAAGCCTAAGTTATTTCCAAATCCCATTTTATTTTAGCAAAGACTTGAAGTTGTGCTGTATTTACTGTAAATTTAAATTTAATTTCAAAGTTATACATTCTTTAATTATATTTTGGTAATACATAAGTGACAAAAAAAGACATGTACATAAAATCATTAAGTTAGTAAATTATAATACATTATTTCCCATCTTTGCTATTTTAAATGGTTAAGCAATTTTTGTTGACAAGTTTTTCTTGACAAATTTAACTATGGCCACAATACTTGTAAACTGGTTTACATTTTTGGATTTTTGACATTTTTTCTTTTATCCCTTTGACCACTGGCTGTATCCACACAGTTGAATATCAACTGAAACTGTTTTAAGAGGCTTAAGGGTAGATTTGTTGTGTGTGCCCTTTGAAAAACATAAAGATAATCAAGGAGAATAAAAGAAAAGCAAGGTCAGTCGCCCAAATAATATCTACACTGCCCTGAATATCAGCAAAGAGCATCTCCAATATCTAACTCGATGCCACATCTCTGGACTCATCTCCCACATCAACCACTCCCTAGCTTACTCCACTGTCAACAATGACCACCCTGCTATTCTTTGAACATTACTGGGGCCTTTGTACTGGCTACTACCTCTGCTCGGAATTCTTTTCTCCCAGATATCCACATGAATGGCTCTCTCAATTCCTTCAGGGCTCTCCCCAACTCTCACTTATCAGAGACTCTCTTACAACATATTATATGAAATACTTCCTTCCCCTTCTGTCCCAGTTACTCTGCTTTATTTTTCTTCAGAGCGTTCATCACTACTTATGATACGTCATTTATTTATTTACAGTTTATCTTTTCCCAGAAGACTGTTAGCTATATAAGAATGGGGCTGTCTATATCACTTACTGTTTTATGGCAAGCAAATTACACAGTGCCTGGCACAGTATGGAATATTTTAAAATTTAATATAAACACCAAAAATTTTATTTAGATTAATAATGGAGCTGTTATTGAATTTGAAAAAATCTTTTCCATGCAAATACTTGAAGGAGACAAAAAAATATCTTCAAGGAAAATGAAAATTAACTTGAGGAAAATGTAGCTCATTTCTAAACCACAATATAAATCAGAGTATAATTCTTTCCCCCAAAACTTCAAAGATGGATTCATAACTGCATATTTATAATCATTTCCATTCCTCCATGAAATTCAAATTAAGAAGAGAATAAGGACATCATTATTGAAAAATAAATTTTAAAGTAGGAAAACCCTTCACCCAGGTGTTTCTAAAATATAAAGAGGAGTGTAAATTCTTCCATACTAATGTTTTTCCAATATAGAAATCTACCCTGGTTTTCACGAGAAACATCTGTCTGCAGACACTATGAAAAGTGAAAGTGACACTAGGCTAACCCCTTTAACATTGAAGAACAGTATTAAATATGAACACACTTAATTAAATGTAAAGTTTTACTTACATAAATCTAAACAAAAAATACCTAGAAAGTTTGAGGTCAGTATCATGTCACTCAAAGACGAAATATACAAATTTGCAGATGTAAAAATTCACATCCTGACCTTATCAAGGTAATAAAACCAAATATGATTAACATATCAGAATGTGCAGCAACACTGCATAACAGCATGCTAACTCTCAGGCTTTCCATTATTCCTAAGGAAAACCCTCAAAGTTGACTAAAAATTAATGGAAACTAAGTATATTTTTTGAAACTTAAAATTTAGATTTTCCTTAAAACTTTCCAAAAGCATAGTTTTTACATGATTAAATGTATTTACACTTCCCATCAGTAAACATGAAAGGCAGTATTGTCTAGATCAGGGGTGGGCAAACTTTTTGACTCGAGGGCCACAATCGGTTCTTAAACTGGACCGGAGGGTCGGAACAAAAGCATGGGTGGAGTGTTTGTGTGAACTAATATAAATTCAAAGTAAACATCATTACATAAAAGGGTACAGTCTTTTATAAAGACAAGCACCAAGTTGTAATTTATCCCAAAATTATCAGATTAGCCTCTTGAAACACTTGAGACATAAAAATGTAGGTTTCAAAGAACAGAGGACAAAAGTAATTTAAAAATCCTTATCTATTATCATAATATTAACCTCACTAAGCACTAAAAAAGAAACTAATACATCTTTACTTCAAATAGGAAGTCTAACCTTTCATTAACTTAAGGAGGATTACTCACCGCCCATGTTTTCGTCAATCTAAAAATCGGGGCGCTCTGTAAGCCAGAAACCACTGCCATGAGTGCATGGAGGTTATTCAGCTCATACAGTTTCTGAAGATTTAAGAAAAAGAGAAGAGGCGACAAATAAAGAGCATTAATACAAAAAAAATCTTTAGATGAACAAGTAAAATCTAGGCATTGGTAGTGTCCATACTTAGCACCCACATTGCTAAAATCTACCTTTAGAACACCCTAATTTTACCCCTAAGTTGCTTTTGGCCCTCAATAGAAATTCTGTATTCTAACCTGGCACTGCCCCCAAGCTCTGGGAACCAATCTACTTCTACTTGGGTAATATAATAACAAAAACAAAGATATGGCTGATATCAAGTTCACCTGGTATGATCATGCACCCTGGTATCCAGCAAGCAGTCTCCTTCCTTACACTAAAATATTACTAAGCCTCTGTCCTAAGATTCGAGTTTCAAGAAAAGGATCCTGATTTGGTTTCCTACTCGATACCACCATTATTCAGGGTTAGAGCTCAAACCTGCTTTCGATAGTCCTCTTCACTTTCCTGCTTCCTCCTGCCTGAATCCCCAGATCCAGGGTTCCTTGTTCATGCTACCCAGGACCAGACCTTGCTTTTATAGTCTCCTTGCAGACAACTTGTACCTAACAATAGGTTCCATCAGTTTGCCAAGACATCTACTCGACACTTTGTGATTATTCCCAGACTTCTTCATACTATGAGATGCTGACATCCCAAGAGCCCTATATAAAAATCAGTCATTTAAAATGGTTCTACGCCCTATCAAGCGACTCTAAGACAAAAAGCCTGTTCTGAACATTAGAACAAAGAGAAGAGAAGGGTTCTGTTTCTCTAGAGAACTCAACCTAGTATGCCACCTTAACTCAGGCCTCAAAGAATTCCCATAAGGTTTCAAGAAATATAAACACAAGTAAAAAAAAGGAAAATGAAAAAACACAAGAAAATAGGAACTCACATATGTAGAACAACATCAGGTATGTTGTTCTCAAATAAAATGAAGATTAAATGTGAAGGCCCTATCCAGAATGCAACATAAAAGCCAATGAGTTTTAAAAATTCTTAAAGTAAGTTAAGGGACATGAAAGGTACAGCAAAAAGGCCAACATTTTTTTTTAATAAAAAATATATTTTATTGAGTTTTTACTGAGAGGACAGGAGAGAGGTAGTTAGAAACATCGATGAGAGAGAAACACCGACCAGCCGCCTTCTGCACACTCCCCACTGGGGATGTGCCCGCAACCAAGGTACATGCCCCTGACCGGAATCGAACCTGGGACTTCCCAGTCCGCAGGCCGACGCTCTATCCACTGAGCCAAACCGGTTTCGGCGTAAAAAGGCGAACATTTATCTCACTTTTTAGGAGATACTAAAAAAAATAATGGGGTAGAAACAATATTTGTGATGTAATGGCAGATTATTTTCCCAAATTACTAAAAGACAGTCATTCCTAAGGCCAGGAACTCAAGGAATCCTAAACAGAGTAAATACATTAAAAAACAATCAAACAACCTGTAAGTCTGAAATAGCATTTTTTCAAGAACAAGTGTGATAAAAAGATGCTGTCGGACAAAATAAAATAAAGCAAGCTTTAAGAAAGAAGGATTTTTAAGAATGCTGCTGGAATGATTATTCATGGAAAATTATGAACTGGAATGTATAATTCATTCATATTATATATTAAATATACTCCACATAGAGGAAGTACTCAAGCTATGAAACTTTTAAAGGCTAATTAAAAACCCATTTTTTAAAAAAAAATTCTCAGAGCTTTCTTAAATGAAATATCCTTAAAGAAGACAATAAAATTAAGTAAAGAAGAATACATTTTATTACTTAGGTAAGAACATCTATGTCAAAAGGTAACGTGAAAAGAGTAATGATAAGACAAGCCACAAATAGGAAGATGTATGCAAAGTATATAATAGAAAACTAGAAATTAGTTACATATTAAAAAACACTCCTATAAAAAGAAAAGACCGCCGAAACCGGTTTGGCTCAGTGGATAGAGCGTCGGCCTGCGGACTCAAGGGTCCCAGGTTCGATTCCGGTCAAGGGCATGTACCTGGGTTGCGGGCACATCCCCAGTAGGAGGTGTGCAGGAGGCAGCTGATCGATGTTTCTCTCTCATCGATGTTTCTAACTCTCTCTCTCTCTCCCTTCCTCTCTGTAAAAAACTCAATAAAATATATTTAAAAAAAAGAAAAGACCAACACCATAATAGAATATTATTCAAAGATCTTAAATAGACATTTCAGGGGAAAAAAACAACAACCCTAAGTGGTCAAAATATAAAAAATGTTCATTCTCATCAGATTCAATGAAAGGTTACTGGTCTGTCATTTCTTTGAAGGTAGACTTTTCTCTATGCATTTCTAGGGTTTCACCTTCACATAAGCCCCAAGAGACCCACACAAGAATGCTTTATAGCAGCAGTGTTTATAACAGCAATAATCTAAAAACTACCCAAGCTAAAACATACTGAACAATTTGTGGTATACGCAAACAACAGAATACAACAGAGATATACCCAAAACCATCCAGTAACACTACTGAGTAAAAAAAACACATACCAAGTTGTGAAAGAATAAAGTATCATGAAATAATTCATTTTAAACAAAATTCAAAATCATATACAACAATATATTATTCAGGGATACACGCACACATATAGTAAAAAGTATAAAAGAGGAGCAAACAAAATTTATGGGAGTGGTTCCTTTTGTAGTGGGAGGTTAGGGGACTGCATATGAAGAGATGGGAATTTAAAGTGGGCAGTGGGCACAAGGCAATTCACTCTATCATTGTTTTGATACCTTAAATGAATTTTATAAATACTCTTGTGTTTATGGATAATTAGTTTTATGTACCAACTTGGCTAGGCTATAGTATCCGGTTATTTAATCAAACAGTGATCTAGGTGTTGCTATGAAAATACTTTGTAGATGTACCATCTACAATCAGATCATTTAAATTAAAAGATTATACTCGATAATCAGGTAGGCAGCATCATATCAGTTGAAACACCTGAAGAGTAAAAACTGAGGTTTCCTAGAGAAGAAATTCTGCCTCCAGGCTGCAGCCTCAACTTCTGCCTCAGATTCAAGGCTGTCCGCCGCCCTACAGATGTCACACTTGCCAGCCCCGACCCCAACCCCAACCCCAACCCCAACCCCAAACCCAGGAGTCAATTCTTTAAGTCAATTTATACATTACACATTTATACATATTTTACTGTCTCCAGAACCCAAACTGATACAATCTACTGAAAGAAGAGAAGACCTGCCAGCTCTGTAACAAACTCAATGGAGAAGGCAGCGAGTCAGAACAGGATTAAGGGACGCCGATGGAACAAAGAGTTATGAATGTAAGGCTTGGGATCAAAACCAGCTCTGTCAAACGTGACTCAGAGTCGAAGAGCCGAAATTGGAGCTGAATGCCATCTGACGAGCAGGATTACGGCAGGTCTGATGGGCAAAATTTGATGATTTTGAGTAGAATATACAAGCACATAAAAAACTAACAAAATTATGAGAAAACAATAATGCAAATTCATAATCTATGGAGAAAAGTCATGAATTTCTATAAGCGAAAACCCAATATTTACCTATCATACCACAAAGAATGTTTTGAAATTTTATATGACATTTCCACAGAATATCAAATTTTAGAAGGCTAGTTCTGCCATCTAGTGCCACAAAATGTTAGAATACAATTGTTCCATGAGCTCAAGGAAAATAAGCAAGAGGTATGACTTACAATAATTGTAATTTTACAGTTATTACAAAACTTAAAACTACTAAAATGGTATACTTATTTTATTCTATCTTCCTTCATTCACAGGCGAGCTAAGTTACATAATTATTATAAGAAGAACGATGTGGCTACAAGTACACCATTTTTTAGTGAACCTAAGATAAATTTGGAGTTGTTACAAGTTTTATATTCTTTTTTTTTTTTTTTTAGAGAGGAAGGGAGGGGGGAGAAAGAGAGAGAGAGAAACAATGATCAGTTGCCTCCCACTTATGCACAGACCTGGGATTGAACCTGTAACCTGGGCAAGTGCCCTGACCAGGAATAGAACCTGCTATCTTTTAGTGTATGGAATGACACTCGAGCCAACTGAACCATTTGGCCAGGACAGGGAGTTGTTACAAGTTTTAATAAAATCTTGGAATCTTCTTGTGGAATGTTCATTCCATCCTCCTCTCTAAATTCTGCCTGTCCTTTAAATCCATGTTCCATTTCTCTTGCTGCATTTATTACCTATGCCCCCAATAACTACGTAATTAACATATTTGGTTAACATCCTCATTTATACTATTCTTTTAAAAATAAAGTCTTATCATTCCCCATATGCGTGGCAGAATGATCTATTTCAAAAGCAGTTAATTGCTATACATTCTCCTATTTAATTCTATAAGGCTTTCTTAATTACCTGCAGAATAGTCCAATATTTAAATACAGACTTCACCATAATCTGACCTGTCTACTTATTCAGTTAAATAAATAATGTCATTCAGCTATTCTAAGAGAGGGAAAAAAAGGTATGAAAGATATAAAAAATAGAGAAATAAAGGAAAAAGCGGAGAAAACAAGCATCCAGCTTAAAAAACGGGCTTATATGAATCAATATATCTTACTTTCCAGCATCAGTAAATAGTAAATAAAGTATCACAGGCAAACATTCACAAACACTGCTGAGTGGTTGAACTAAAAAACAGAAACACAAGTTTTTCTTACCTTCGCAGTTTTAATATAGTGGCTCAAAACTTCTGCTCTAATTTTTAATGTTTGAGCATGAAGAATCTCTCTAACAACCCAAAAGCTTACCTGCAAATAAAAATTAAAAATAGGTGAATGGCAAGATTCGTTACTCACTAGGATCACAGTAATGACAAGAGCTACATGAAGACCCACCTAGAGCTTCCTCTGTCCCTTCACTCACCACCAGGACATAACTAATCTTCAAATGTTGCATACACACCACATATATAGACAGAATAAGATGCACATGTATGTATATGTGTGCACACACATGAAAACACCGCTACTATTTTTAATTGGTAGAAGCTAATATAAATTTTGAAGGAAAAGAGCTGAGAGAGTGCAATGAAGCCAGAGTGATGAAACATGAACACTATACAAATACAAGTGTTTTTTGCTGTATTTTGAAATACTTTGGCAGAATTGGGTAACCTCTAAGACCAGACACTGGGAAATATGCTAGGTAGAGCACGTTTTCCATGGCTATGTAACTCCACTTGTCATTTATTTATAATGAGCAGAATTGTAAGTGTGGAAAATCCCAAGTACAGTTTTCTTGGTCTGAATAAAATGAAAATACCATAAAAAATACATACAAGGCATTGTAAAGTTAAGATTGTATTTTAAAAGTTATGCAGTGCTTTCTAGTTCGGTGAAACCCGGTCATGATTTCTTTTAAAAGAACATTTAAAATCATTCATCAGAAGGGGCATTAGATTTAATATTACTAAATGTTCTATGCAGGTAAAAATAGTATGATTATATGATACAATGTAACACGCATGTAACATTTTAACTCATGTACAATGAAAATAAAAATCAAAGCACTATCGTTTGGCTCCAATTTATATAAATCTAAAAACAGGATGTAGTTAGAAATCTTGGTGCAAAAGATGATGCCACTTCCTCATGTTTCTTCACCTATTTTTAGTGAGAAGTATTTCAGATTTTACTTGCTATTTTCATCAGTAAACTGTCAAAATATATATATTTTACAAGTGTAGATGTAAAAGAAAAATGTATATATTTTACAAAGCCATCTTTATATCTGTCACTATATTTGCCCTACTAATGGCAATAACTATCCCTAAATCTAAGTTTAGTTCTAAAATATATAAAAGGTTATATTTTAGATATTTTAACAATAACCTTAGCAATTATCAACTGAGAATGCAATCTAAACTGCATAATCATTGACTTAATCAATTTTAATGTGAGATAAATATTAAGACAAATATGATGATTTTTAAAAATGGAAAAAACAACAACAAAATAAATAAAATGTATGTCCTAAAAAAGAAAACATGACCACAAATTCTTTGTCATTCCTCTCATCTAAAGTTGTCACCTCTCACTGGATCTGGACAGGCTCCTGAATGCCTCGATGAATAGAGGGTTAAAGAAATGGCTGCTGACCTCCTGGACAAGGTCATGCTGGAACAGTCTCTCCTGGCCCCTGGGCCACCATGGAAGAGGTCTAGCTTCACTCAGACCACCAGGCGGGAAAGACTAAGTGTGGGTGCTCCCCAGTCGGCAGCCCCAGCTAAAGTCAACCCCCCTAAGAATCCTGACCCAGACAACCAATACCAAGAAATAGTTTAATAATATTACTGTACTTAAAAGAAAAAAATATTTTGGGCATTGAAACAAAAAGAGAAAGTGATTTTTTAGAAGAAGGAAATTTAATTGTCATCATACTTTTCAATAGCAACACTGAGAGGAAAAAAAACTGAGTACAATATCAAATTTTATACAGAAGACAGGCAAACCTGCCAACATGTTAAGAGTTCAGGAATTATTGTTCCAAAGAGCCTTTCTTGAGTAATCTACTTGAGGACGAGCTTCAGACAACCAAAATGACTAAAGAAACATCAACGTAAGGATGGTTGTTTTAAATATACACTTACTAATAGAACCAAGAGGGTTAAAGGAGAGTGAGTGCACTGTACAATGTCTATATGCTCTGACAATATATAGTACAATTATAAAACAACTTACCCACTGGTAGAGGGAGGAGAAAAATAAGTCTTTTATGAGAATTTGCACCTGCCCTTTTTAGTTGGATTTTGAGTTTAAATGTTCACTACAGAGAAGCAGATGTTCTCTAAACAAAACACTTAATATAAAGAATAGTCATGGTTAGTCCTAATTCTGTGATAGCCCTTGGAACTAGCAAACAAAAGCATCTCATCAGAAGGGATATACCCTCAATCTAGGTCAGTGATGGTGAATCTATGACACGCGTGTCAGAGGTGACACGCGAACTTATTTTTTTGGTTGATTTTTCTTTGTTAAATGGCATTTAAATATATAAAATAAATATCAAAAATGTAAGTCTTTGTTTTATGTGGTTGCAAATATCAAAAAATTTCTATATGTGACACGGCACCAGAGTTAAGTTAGGGTTTTTCAAAATGCTGACACGACGAGCTCAAAAGGTTCACCATCACTGATCTAGGTGGTGGCAAAATCCCCACAGATAAAGCTTCAACAGACTGAGCTCTCAACCCAAAATTACAAAATGCCTAAAAGGACAAACCATTGTGAGTAAGGATCAGCAGAAATAACAGAGATTTATTACCCCCAAGGACTTTGGATAATAACACAGAAATTATAAACATTGCCCTAGCTGGTATGGCTCAGTGGATAGAACCAAGGGCAGGTACTGTGGTTGCAGGAGGCCCCGGTTGGGTGCATGCATAAGGCAACCAATCAATGTGTCTCTCTCACATCGATATTTCTCTCTGTCTCTCCCTCTCCCTTTCACTCCCTCTAGAAATCGATGGAAAATATCCTTGGGTGAGGATTAACAACAACAACAATAAAATAATACAAAAAATAAAATTTTGAAAAAGATTTAAGGACTTAAAAAATAAGAAAAAATGACACTAGGGTAAAACCATACAGATTTAAAACAGATAGGACACTTCTGAAGAGAATTAGTGAACTAAATTATAGATCTGAGAAAATCACACAGAATGAGCACAAGGGGTAGGATGCAACATATGAAAGGTTAAGACAAGTAGGAAAAAATGTCAAGTTCTTACAAATTTCCAATAGAAATTACAGAAGAAAAAAAGAAGAGATTATGCAGAGAGACAACATTTGAAGAGATAGGGGCTGAAAATATTCCAGAACAGATGTAAAGTTAAACTATGTCTTCATGAAAAATTACATACTGAGGAATTATATTTCAGAAACTAAACATCAAAATTTTATAATCAACTCACATGATTAAATCTTCTTGTGAAGGCAACTGCATTTGGTGCAGAACTATATTTTTCTTTTTTATTCCATCCACAACTTGAAAGCTCCTGGAAAATTAAGTTGGAAATTAAACATAAACTCAAGAAATAGCCAGGTTTTCCTGTCATATTAAGGCTTTCAAAACATTAAAGACAGTTGCTTCCCTTCCCAGAACTGACTTATTCAGTAAGAAGAGATGTAACAAACATTATAGCCGTTCAGTTAAATCACAGAAGCAAATGTTATTAGCAGATACCCGAGGGCGAACACAGATGACCTGAGTTCTGCTCTCCAGGCAGGTTGATGGATCCTCCTCTGAAGAGGCTTGAATCCCGAGAGGAAAGATCCACAGATCATGGAAGCCGAGCATCGCGCAGCCCAAAGTAAAGCCTACCCGTTGTCAAGCCCCATTCAGCCAGAGCTTCCAGTGGATGTGTCTCTCTCACATGATGTTTCTCTCTGTCTCTCCCTCTCCAGCACCTCACTCTGAGCTGACAACCAAGGACCAGGCAGTTTAAGAAACCTCTGATTAAGGGATTCTTGATCCCCCACAGGGTCTGCTAATAGAATTCAAAGGGCTCAAGAACTTGTATGTAAAAAAAAATTAAATTTGTATTTTGTACTAACCTCTAACTGTAATGACATTCCTTTTCATTATAAATGAAATGGAAGAATTAGCAATTATTGTGATTACAGGTTACAGAAGAATTATTGTGACTCTGTCACTAATAAAAATAATGTATTTTCATATTGCCTTACAAGATACTTCAAAAATGTACTCATCATCAATTTTATGATCTCTCACCTCTAGATCTTATTTAATAGATTATTAAAAAACAGGTACATTGCTATGTAACAGTTTAAAAATATTTTGATAAGTGGATTTTAACAAAATTTATTTCCTTTCATTTAAAAATAGTGTTCAACCCTGGCTGGGTGTCTTGGTTGGTGGGAGCATTGTCCCATACACCAAAAGGTCTCGGGTTTGATTCCTGGTCTGGGAACATTCCTAGGTTTGGGGTTCAGTCCCTGGTCGGGGCACGTTGGGGAAGCAACCAAGCAATGGTTCTCTATCTTTCCTTTCCTCTCTTTCTAAAAATCAATAAACATATCCTTGGGTTAGGATAAACATGAATGAATGAATGAATATAAATAAAAAAGTGTTTAGTTCTACAGGTTTGTCTGCTGAAGGGGTCCAAGATTCAAAATAAGAGCCATGCTAGAACACCAAAGACCACCAGAAAAAACCCCAGAATCTATAGGAAGAAATAAAAGAACTCAGGAAACTGAGTTAGGGCAGGGAACAAAAGAAAACTGAGAAAAGAAAAAGACAAAACCATGTAATTAATATTCTCAGATAGCTAAGACTAAACATTGCTCCCATTAGAAAAACCAGGAGGATTAAAAAAGAAATAACCAGAGAAAAAATAGAGCTTTTGGAAATGAAAAATAAAATTTAAAACATATATATACAGAAGAATTGTGAGATAAAGTGATAAAATCTTTTAAACAGTAAGCTAAAAGTAGGAAAAAAACGTTATGTTAATTAGAAGAGTCCATAGGAGTCAACATCTGAGTAAGAAAAATAATTTTAAGAGAGAACAGAGAAAATGGGAAAAGGTAACTTACACATACACAAAATAATTCATGAAAATGCCCTAGATCTTGAAGGACAAGAAAAGACGTGTCTAGGACCTATTACAATGAATTAAGAAAAAAAGACTCTAATGAAGGCCTAGCACCAAAAAAATTACAACGTACTAGACACAAAGATCATAAAATCTGTCAAATTAAAAAACAAAAAAATATATCACACACAGAAAAACAGGACTCAGATATCTCAATAGCAACACTGGATACTAAAAGACCACTGAGACAATGCCATCAAATTCCTAGAATTCTGCCCTAACTGGTTTGGCTCAGTGGGTAGAGCCTCGGCCTGCAGACTGAAAGGTCCTAGGTTCGATTCCGGTCAAGGGCATGTACCTTGGTTGCAGGCACATCCCTAGCAGGGAGTGTGCAGGAGGCAGCTGGTCGATGTTTCTCTCTCATCTGTTTCTAACTCTCCAGCCCTCTCCCCTCCTCTCTGCAAAATATCAATAAAATATATTAAAGAGAATTCCTAGAATTCTAAATCCAACAAAAATATACATTAAGTATGAAAGTATACTACAGACATTCTCAGACATTCACAAGTCTCAGAATTTTCCTTCTATGCACCTATTCTCAGAGAACTAGTAGAATGTGTTCCATCAAAACAAACTAGCAAATTAAGAAACAAAAGAGATGGGATCCAGAAAAGCAGAAGCGAACAGAGAAAGAAAATATTTGAAATTCTCAGGTTAACAGTAAAGGGAGGTCCTGGAACAAAGCTTTGAGCACACCTTAAGAACAACAGTCCAGACAGTAAATACCGAGAGGACAGCGATTCTAAGAGGCTTGAGTCTCTGAAAGATGAAAGATATCTGAAGTGTTTAAACACATTGAGTGGACACACTCAATACATTCACTTCTGGCAGAAAAATTAGTGAAAGTACAGAGAAACCTAATACAAGTTATTAGCTTAAGGAAAACAGAATTTAAGAAATCATGGCTCAACTGTAAAGAATAACTGAGCCAAGAATAACTTGTTCTTTACAACTAAGCCATGGTTTACTGATTCATGTCAAAATTGTGACACAACTATATGGGAAAAAGAGGAAGTGAATTGTGTAAATGTGAGGGGAAGAGAATATATGAGAGTGAAATCTTCTTCTATAGTAGAGAGTCAATAAATCATATCCAAAATTTAAAAAATCACAAATAACAGACATTTAGATTTTGAAAACTGGACATAAACTCCTCCAAGGAGGAAGAGCTAAGAGACTTGGTGTGGGGCTTGAGAGTGGAGGCTGAAGGGTGGGAGCAACTGGACTTGGGTATTGCTATATTATGTTCTCTATGGCAGCGGTTCTCAACCTGTGGGTCGAGACCCCTTTGGGGGTCGAATGACCCTTTCACAGGGGTTTCCTAAATACATCCTGCATATCAGATATTTACATTAAGATTCATAACAGTAGCAAAATTATAGTTATAAAGTAGCAACGAAAGTAATTTTATGGTTGGGGGTCACCACAACATGAGGAACTGTATTAAAGGGTCGCAGCATTAGGAAGGTTGAGAACCACTGTCTTATGGAAATATTTAATTTCTTAAACTGATGCATACATATATTCAATAAGATTTAAAATGAAATAGAAACTAACACAAAGGAATGGACTGAGTCAGGGAAAGTTTGAGGAAATAAGATACTACAATACTCCCAAGAAAAACGTAGTTCCCTCAACTAGGATGGGTCAGTGGATATTGAAAAAAGCGGTATATTCAAGTTATTTGGAGGCAGACAGGACTTGGTCAACAACTGGATTCACACAGTGTAAGCCAAGGATGAGGTATCCAGAAGTACTAAGATTTCCAAGTTTCCGACTGGAGCAACTGAGATGAGAATGCTGAGGGAAGAGATGACTGTTGCTTCAACACCACTGATAAGCAGTAAATGCTCTGAAGATATAAATTACTAACATTTTTAAAACCTAAAATTAAATTATAACTATCAGATTTGAAATTACAGAAGGAAAAAATAAAATGACAGAAGCAACTCTACAATAAAAAAACTGCTTGGTACTCAGCCTAGATATATGCTCATTTCATATTATATTCTAGTACAGCCAAAAATATTTAGTGATAGATAGTACATTAACATAAAAATAACATTACATGATAATTGCATTAGAAAACATCCATCTGCTAGAAAACGTTTTTGTTCCTCCTAAAAATCAGTCTTTTACAACTATATAAAAATGCCATATTTTCAGACAAAATTCCTGAATTAAATCCATAAATACCAAATTTGTTTTTAACCAAGTAATACAATTTCCAAATTTATACTAATGCTATGATCAAAGTATCTCTACCAAATTGCTGTTAAATTTACTAATCCAGTCAATGCAGCCATTTGGCATGGAGTTCAAACTTAATTATAGAGCTTTACACATAAGGCAAATTCCATTTTCTTGCTAAAAGGCTATGCTATAAATAATGAATATCCTTCTATCTTTCTGACATTTGTGATCATCTCCTAAGAATATAGTACTGCGAGTAAAATCACTAGGTCAAAGAGTATGAACTTTTTCAAGGCTTTGAGATCTAATTGCCATCCTGAAATACTGAATTATTTATATTAGCACTACACAACAGTTGTATCAAAACTGAGTATATTTAATTCCCCTTATATATATTATTACTTTAGTTTCCCCAAATATAAGAGTAATTATGGTACATCTACACAATGTAATACTACGCTGCTGTAAAAAAGAAAGAACGCTTACCATTTGCAACAGCATGGATGGACCTGGAGAGCATGGATGGACCTGACTGGCTTATTTTGCTTAGCAAAATAAGCCAGTCAGAGAAAGATAAGTATCACATGATCTCACTCATTTGTGAAATGAACAACATAAACTGATGAACAAAAATAGATCCAGAGACATAGAAGTATCAAACAAACTGTCAAACCTCAGAGGGAAGGCAGGGGAGGTAAGAGATCAACCAAAGGATTTGTATACATGCATATACGCATAACCACTGAACACAGACAGTAGGGGAGTGAGGGCCTATGCTGGGGGCATGAGTGGGCGGGGAGAGGTCAATGGAGGAAAAAGAAGACATATGCAATACTTTGAACAATAAAGAATTAAAATAAAGAGTAGTTACGTTTGTTAAACAGAGAGAAAATGGGGAGTGGGGGATTGTGAATCACCTATAAACCCACCACCCAAAGAAAACCTATGTAATAATACACATCTTCCCAATCTTCTTGACGTGCTTATGGGACCTGGAATTTTATTTCTTTAAAACAGCCATTACACCTGACATTTTCTGTGTGATTTAATCTACTGAGACTTTTTGCTTTAAAACTTCTTCTCATTCTGAGAACAGATACCTTAACAGCAGCAATAAAAATAATAGTTAAGCCCTGACCGGTTTGGCTCAGTGGATAGAGCGGCGGCCTCTGGACTGAAGGGTCCTAGGTTCGATTCCAGTCAAGGGCATGTACCTTAGTTGCGGGCACATCCCCAGTAGGGGGTGTGCAGGAGGCAGCTGATTGATGTTTCTCTCTCATCGATGTTTCTAACTCTCTATCCCTCTCCCTTCCTCTCTAAAAAATCAATAAAATATATTTTAAAAAAATAGTTCACACCAATTTAAAGATCACTATGTGCCAGGCTCTATTCTAGGTGCACTATTCCCGCAGTGAGAGGGAGCAAAGAATTTTTAGTAACCGGAGCCCTGCGTGGGTCTGGCGCCTTAGCTCACCTGCTCCACCATCCCATTGCAGCCAACGCCCGCCATGTTTCACACATGCCCCCTGGTGGTCAGCACACGTCATAGCGACTGGTTGTTTGGTTGTTCCACCATTCGGTCTATTTGCATATTAGCCTTTTATTATACAGTGGGGCCTTGACTTGCAAGTTTAATTTGTTCCATGACAGAGCTCGTAAGTCAAATTACTCGTATGTCAAATCAAAACGTGAACGAGTGAGACACGTGATGCTGGGCTGATGTTGCGGCGTTCACTGTGACGTTCGCTGCACCAACTAGTGGTGGGGTATCTGAAGCTGGCTCATAACCCGAATTTTAGCTCGCAACTCAAAGCAAAAAATCGGCGAAGAGGTGGCTCGTGTCTCGAAAAACTCATTAGTCGGGACACTCCTAAGTCAAGGCCCCACTGTATAGGGTAGGTAAGGAACTTAGACAAAAGTACTGGTGACATGGCTTTATGTTTCACATTTTTCCTCAAATGAAATAATGCTAAGAGGTTTTAAAAAATTTAATTCTTAGAACATTTCCACATCATTAACTTAACGGAAAAATGGGCTGCCCCTTTAAGAAAGTTTTGTTGGAAGATGGGTAGAGGGGAATGAATGAATCTGTTGTCATATTACTTGGGGAGCAAATGGATTAAAATTCAATTGGAGACTTCCATTAAAAAAGAAATGTATAATTAGAAAATATGAAGTAAGGTTTTTTTAAAAATTACTTCAGATGGTAGTTTCTGCTACAGAAACTATTTCCCCTTTGAGACAATGTTACATTACTAGTCCATCTAACACAATAAACCACAAGAACTATAGAGATGGAGAACAGACTGGTGGTTGCCAGGAGTTAAGGATGCTGGGGGTGGGCGCAGGAGTGAAAGGAACATAGCACTAGGGAGAGATCCTTGTGATAGAATTGCTCCGTATCTCAACTGAGGGGGTGGTTAGACAAATATACACATATAAAATGTCACAGAACTGGACTGGCATGTATTGAACTATATGTCTGTAAGATGTAACTCTAGGGAAAACTAGGTGAAGGATAAATGGAACTTCTCTGCACTATTTTTTGCAACTTCCTATGAATCTATAATTACCTCAAAATAAGAAGTCCAACAACAACAACAAAGACCCACGTAATGGATTATGAAGCTGAAAGTGCATGGACCCCACCTCTTCCCTCTGAAACCCTGACATGCTCTTATGGTTAACTGGCCTTCAAGGTATTTTGTCCTGCCCCACCTCCACCTCTCGACAGTCACTAAATTTCTCCCCGAGAAAAGGAAATTGCCTTTTCCTTTGTCTTTACTTCTTTTTGTCTCAGACTCTAGGGTCTTCTTCCAAGTGACATGAAAATACAATCTAAGAAATAAATTCTACCAGTGTCATCTTGTACCCTGGTCAAGAGTTATTGTATATTAAAGCATCTCCCACGAACACCAAAGAGTTGAAGTAATTAGTGACTCAAAGAATGTTTCTGACTTAAGAACAGAACTGATGTAACTCGAGTATACTATGTAAAAAGCCTCTGTTTTAGCAAAGGCTCAAGGAACTATAGCATCTAACTTAATTTTTAAATCAGGCAGCGACGAGAAATCCTCTTAGTAACCCTCATATAGAAAAGCAATTTCTTAATGGTCATTAAAAGTGTAATTGAAAGAGTATTCACGGACTCATCTGTTCAAGTATCATTTTGAGCCATGAAATTGTTAAGCCCGATTTTCAACTGCATTTACTTTGGAAGCATGTGGGAAGGCAAACACCACAACTGAGGACCACCTACCCTGTGAAAGAATTACTGAATTTCACAGGAGCCACAGCTTCTCTTATGTCTTGTAGGTTTGTTCTGTAAAGTCAAATTCTTGATCTAACTTTCATCCTGTAGGTTCCAACACTCTTAAAAGGACTGCTCTAAGGGTGATGTTGTAGGGATACCTAAAGATAGAAGAAGAGAAAAGGCCAATATAGACCAGCATGTAGACAAAGACGGAGGAAGAACAGAAAAAGTGATGGAATTTGTAAAGACTCCAGGGGCCCGGGGATCCTCACAAGATGATAACATCTGCCGAGGTACACTGGCTCAAAAGTGGGAAGCTTTAAAGGGGTAGATAGAGTACATCCATTAGCATTCACCTACATGGCTATTTAGAAAGGTGTCTCAGCCACAGATAAAGTCCTCACTATGATTCCTGTATTTTTAATCAACAGAATAGCTTTGAAACTAGCATTCTTCCTCAAATTATATAACTCCAATGTAATATGTAAAATAAAAATCACTTCTGCCCAGCTAGCATGGCTCAGTGGTTGATCATCGAGGTCATGGTTCAATTCCGGTCAAGGGCACATACCCAGGTTGCGGGCTCGATCCCCAGTGTGGGGTATGCAGGAGTCAGCCAATCAATAATTCTCTCTCATCATTGATGTTTCTATCTCTCCCTCTGCCTTCCTCTCTAAAATCAACAAAAGTATATTTAATATAATGTGTGTGTGTGTATATATATATATATATATATATATATATATGATGACAGTCGCTTTGCATACACAAGAAAGTCTGCAGAGGGAAAGCTCTTTCTACATACTGTCAGGAATATCTCAATTGAAAGTCTTTAAACAATGGTTTAAGATTCAGAATTTCCTACTATGTACTTACCCTCATTTTAACCAGCATTCTTCCTCACTCTCTAGTGCACCCGTTTTACAAGAGGGGCTTATCGATCCTTTGTATTTAATGTCTATTTGCTGACAATCTACATGCCTTATTGTACTGACGTCCAGAACAAGTAAAGTGTGGGCTTTTTCTCTGAATGGAATACAAGTCAGAGGACTTTCAATCAGAGCCTGACACTTCAGGAATACTTGAGAACCTCAGAGAGGCAGACATTATCTAATGTAATGACGAACGCACTCTTCCCTCCTGCCTTAAGACTTACAAAAGCACCACAGAAATCCTCCTGAAGAGGAAACCTAGCTGCACGCAGGTTCCTGTCATCACTCACCGTGATGAATGACATAATGCTCATTCTGCTGTAGTTCACATGGCAATGCCTTCAGCAGAAACGCAAGCTTTAGAGAGCATCAGAGGTCATAACTGACCAAAAAACACCCCTATGAATGCAATAAACATGGAAAAACCTTCAGCATACAGTCACTGCTTCCTCAGCATGGAAGGACTCACACAGGAGGGAAGCCGTCTAAAGGGGTAAGAGCTTTCTGCAAGAAAACAAGCCAGCATGATCAAAACAGAAATCACACTGGGGAAATCTACACCTATAAGAAATGTGGGGAAAGCTGAACAACAGTTGAGCTTCGGCTAAATACCCAAACATTTATTCTACAAATTAATGAATGTCCAGAACCATTAAGTTAAACTTCTGCCTTACTAAGTCTTGAATAACTCACACTAGGGAAGAAACCTGAAAGTGTTCTGAATTGTGGGCAGGAAGAAAACCCCTCCTGTTTCCACAGAATATTACTGAGTGTCCTCCCCATCACTAAGAGATGGCTACTTATTGGGAGGAGAAGAGAATCGGGTAAAGAAGGTTTCATGTAAGGGAGATGGCTATCTATAGAAGCTTCCAAAGTTGGCCATGCTGCTGGGGCTAGTGGGCAAGTGAAGATTCTTAGGATTTCTGTAGCACGAGCTATGGGATCAGCAGGCCATGTGCTCAGGTGGAGAGGGATCCACTGGTAAACAGATGACCCACTGAGCTGTCTCAGGCCTAACAACATCCAGACACGGAGGGATGCTCATATTTCTAGAGACAATGAGTTGCAGCCTTGTAAAAACATTGTACTCTTAATAAATGTCCTTCAGACTTGATAGGGAAGTAGAAGGGGAAAAATTATTTAGGAGGTAAAATCAATTGGCAATATTGGAGAACAGGGAAAACAGGATAAAGGGAGAAGGAAAAAGAATGATTTGGAGGTTTCTAATTGGAATGAAAAATGGGAAGATGGTACAAATCTCTCAGACAGAGAACCTTAAAAAGTAATACCAAAGCAAACACTTTTTCTGTGTAATGATATTCCTATTAAGTATTTTTGAAAATTACCGGTGAACTTTCCTTTAATATTAAATTCTTTTTATTGGTAAACGTATTTTTTCCCTACCATGAAACAAACAAACAAAAAAACCCAAGAAGCCAAGTATCAAAATCTGTTCCTTTGCCCTAGCCGGTTTCAGGGGTTAGAGTGTCTGCCCTCAGACTGAAGGGTTGCATGTTTGACTCTGGTCAAGGGCACGAACTTCAGTTGCAGGGCGCATACGGGAGACAACCAATTGATGTGTCTCTCTCGCATCCGATGTTTCTTTCCCCCTCTGTCTCTCTCTCTCCCTTCCCCTCTCTCTAAAAAAATCAATAGAAAAAATATCCTCAGGCGAGGATTAACGACAACAAAAATCTGTCCTTTTGTCTTCCTTCAATCTGAGTTAATTTCAAGCGTGATAAAGGGTTGGAGAGAAACCAGATTAGCATTATGTTTGATTCAGATCTGCTCTTAAAGACATGATTTTGATTATATATAGTTTCAATGAGTAAAGACAGTCCCTACATAATAAAAAATAAGTTTTCACATTTCAAAGATAAGGCAGGTAGTTCCTACAGTGAAATTAAAGGTTTGGAACTTTTCTTTTCCCCTGAGCAATTCTGAAGTACATGGAACGTCAGAAGTGATCAATAAGCAGCTTCACTAGAAAGTGACTGAACTTCTGTAGTTGCCCCTTCCTTCCTACAGGTCAACAAGGTTAGGCGGAAAAATGAGCTAAATTCTGCTTGACATGGAAGCCCGGGGAATACAGACAGGAATTCCACAAACTGATGGGAATTACAGGGCCCTATGTAGGGCACTCAATTAGCAATAGGAGAGATCTATTTTAATAAACGGAAATGGTCTCTAGTATAGGTAACTGAGACCTGTGTGGTTTAATCACCAGCCTGCCAATAAAATCACTAAGCCACACAGGGTTCAGACTCTCATCCTCAAAGTTCAACTTTAGTACACTTTTAGTTTCAGAAAATGTGAATAAATCATCACTAGCAATAAAGGTACATATGATTATATAAACATAATAATAAGCTTTAATTTAAATAGTTCTGGTGTAACTTCACTAAAGATTTTACAGTTTCATAAAGTACACACACAAAACACAAAAACACAGCTTTTAAAGTTTTTTATAAGTACTGAGACTTGGTATAGTGGACAAAAACAAAGATAAACTTACTAGTTTCAGTGATAACCACTATCTTTTCATAGTATTTTGCTAAATTTTAACAAAAAGAATTCCTTAATTTTTAAAAGAATTCCTTCATACTTTAAATGAAGCTAATATTCTAACTACATAATGAGGTAGATACCATTTTATGCTACTAAGTAAGATGAATTCATTAGACTGGCTGACATCATGGCTTAAGCAATATTTTGTCAAATTATTCCGTAGCAATGGTTTTTGACAAAATAACCAGTATCTAACCCAACATTTTGGAAAACAAGTCGCAGATGCTTATGCTCTACAACTCAGTAACTACTGTGCTCAGAGTGCAGGTATCAACATGGCTGCTCCTCAGCAGTACTGAGCATTCGAAGCATCCTAAAGACGACAAAAATAGGATTCCACCTACAGAGAGAATGTAAAACCTGCAATAGCACATATTGCTAAGGGATATATGTGCTTGCAGGAAAAATATATTAAATGCACAGGAATGACACAGATCTGCACTGGATAGTGGCGGCCCTGGTGGGAGGAGGGAAGAGAGGAGGTGAATGTAGGAGAATGCAGCGCGGCTTCAACAGTACGGGTTGGGTAGGTACACAGGAGTCCATCTTACTATTCTTTATGTCTTATGTTAAATATTTCACGATAAACTAGAAAACATTTTTCTGCCAGATGACAAAGTCCAGTTTATGCTGCCAAATGTCATGTAATCTTGGTGATTATGAGTGATGGTTTTCGAGGTGGCATACCATCTAGCCCTTCCTCGACTGCTCACCTTCTGCTATCTGCCCACTATAAACTCACCGTAGCTCGCTGGCCTTTGCCCTGGGTTTCACAACTCACTCCAGTAATACTGGTAGTTCCCCTATGTAAGCAGAAGTGGCTTACTTACAGTGGGTAGATGCATAATAAATGTTAGTCTCCTTCTTTAAAAATACAAAACAAAAGTGCCTTTTTTGATTCTCTCTCTTCCCTCAAATATGCCAACATAATGTCACATTATAAAGTTATAAAATAACGGTATAAGGGAAAAGACAACTGGAGTAAGTTGTGAAACTGTGTCTTATTCTCATTCTCACATTAAAAAGCTTCAAAGCCTTGGGTAAATCATACAACCTCTTGAAGTCTATTTTCCCCCTTCACTAAAGCGAAAAAGCCAAATTGACCAAAATGACTCTTATAGTACTACCTATGACTGAGTGATGTATAGCTGTGAACGCCACATGAGTTTCTGAGGCCTGACCAATAAACAGACAAGTAACATCAAGAGCTTTAAACGTTTACAATTTAGGAAGCATACTTTGACAATTCTAAAACTTCTTAATTTGGCATTCTATAATTGACTATTTTGTATATTTAAAAGAAAAGTTCTTTAAAAGTACTCACATCTGGTTGAATGGCTTTAAATACTGGGACATCCATTAGTGTTATTTGACCCTGAAATAAAAAGTAAAACAAAAGACAATTTCTTCTTTGGAATTCCATGATAATGACATATATTCTAAATAAAAGTGAAATTCTATACTAAAATATATTGAATAACCAAGTCTTTAAAAAAAATGAAAATTTAGTCCTAGTACCATTAAATAAATGTATTTCTAATTATTTCATACCGATTCATATTTTCTTGTGCGACAAATGAGGTAAAGTTAGAAAATAAAAATAATTTTGAAAAATTTGAACACAGTTATACTTGAAATCAAAATCAAAACCAAAATCAGATCTACTGGTTCATGGAGCAGTGTTCAATATCAGGAAATCATTATATTCTGTTAATAAGTTAAAGGAGAAAGAGAATATAAATAAACATTTATGTCATTTAAGAAATAAAACTTTTTCTGGGTAGTTTTTATAATATTGCAGTAATGCCTTCAACTTTCATTTCTCAATTTTTTAATTTCCAAAAAGTAAAAATACCCCTAACCTGTCAATAAAGTACAGTTGGCTTGGGGAGGTGGTACAAGTAGGGACCACGAAAGCAATTACCATGAAGGTAAAATACTTATTACTTACCAAGCTAAACAAAAGTTTATGTGCTGCTCTAAAAATATCTACAGCTCTTCTTACCTTCCCCATTTCATCCCTCTGCTTGCTCCATCCTTGGGCTATTCTCCCTTTTAATTCCCACCCCCAGCTTTGTTTATTTACTTTTATCAGGACCTCCGCCGATCCTATAAATTCTAACTCAATAGCACCAACATATAAACTATGTGCAAAAACTGGAGCAAGGAGGGGGAAGGCTTACCGCATATTCTTCTGGTGTAACCTTAAGAATATCAAATACCACGGCATCAAAGCTTTTCTTCAATTCAGAACCCTTGTCACTTAACGATTCAGAACTGCTACTTTTCTGTTAAAGTAAAAGAAAACGCAGCCATTTTAATACTATCTCATAGTCAATGTCACAGAAACGAGATTGGCATTAACAACTGAGGAAACCTTACCATTTGCAACAGCATGGATGGAACTGGAGAGCATTATACTAAGCGAAATAAGCCAGTCAGAGAAAGATAAATATCACATGATCTCACTCATTTGTGGAATATAATGAACAACATAAACTCATGAACAAAACAGATCCAGAGACAGAGAAGCATCTACCAGACTGTCAAACCTCAGAGGG